>NC_088342.1:27575000-27670000 GCF_036884655.1 Musa acuminata AAA Group | reverse complement strand
CTCCTCTCTTGAAAGATCAAAACTTGGAAGAAAAGAGGGAGGAGAACTTCTAGACTTTACAATACTTTTGAGCTCTAAAATCACAGAGTAAGATCAAGCTTTCGGTGCCTTTGGGTTACCCTTTCATTGCTGAAAGGGTGGGGTATTTATAGGCCCCAACCTAATTTGAATTTCGAGCTCAAAACTGTCATCTCCCGGAATTCCAAGGTCTGATAGTTGCACCACCTGGCAGAGCTCGAAGACTGAGCCTCTAGGCGGTGCCACCTCCTGTCAGAGGCGGTTGCACCTCCTGCCAGAGCTTGGAGACCGAGCTCAGGCGGTGCCACTGCCTGACTGGGGCAATTGCACCGCCCAGCCAGAGCTCGGAGACCGAGCTCAGGCGGTTGCACCTCTGTCAGAGGCGGTTGCATTGCCCAGCTAGAGCTCAGAGACTGAACCCTGGGCAGTGCCACCGCCGACCCAGGTGGTGCCACCTTTGGCCAATAAATCTGGGTTCGAATGGGCTGATCCATTCAGCCCAATTTGGGTCTGTCAAGGGCCCAATTGCCCCAAGATTAAGTTAATGGGATCACCTCCCATTTCTAACTTAATCATCATGCTAACTACTAATTTCTTAAGACATTTACTGTAACTTGCTTCGGTGCGTCAATCGCTTCTTCCAGCGAGCTTCTGGCGAACTTTCGGCGAACATCCGACGAACCTTCGATGATGCTCCGGTGGACTTCCGGCAAACTACTGGACTTGTGATGATCCACTTGGCGAGTTCCGATGAGCTTCTTTGGCAAGCTCCTGGACTTCTCGGATTTGTTCCTACAGAACCTCCGACGACCGTCCGGACTTCCGTCGAACTCTCGAACTCCCAACGTGATCATAGTCTTGACTCCGATGCAACTCCTGTTGCATGTCTTACTTTCATCATAGTTAATCCTGCACATGTAAAACAAAACTTCGATCGAGACAATTAATCCTAAGCAATTAACAAAGTTGTCCAGCATGTCATTGGTCCCTCGACGCTTCATCCGATTCTTCGACGCATCGTCCTCTCCTACGGCCTATTGCCCAATCGGCCAGTTGACTCCGCAACTCCGATATCCTTGGCACAATACCCGCTCTTCTTGGCCCGATGCCCGAGTCCACGACCCGAAGCCTTCTATCGATACGTCGACCGATCCACCAGCCCGACGTCCAATCTTCTGACATATTCCTCCAGCACAACATGATTTTTCCTGCTTTAATTGTCTCATCCTGATAGGAGCATCCTGCATCATTCAAAACGTAGATTAAAACATAAACACATATCAAGTGGTTTCATCATCAAAATACGAGATTCAACATGACCTTCTTTATACTCTCCTACAGATCTATAGGGATTCGGGGATATACAATCTCCCTAGGTAAAACACAATATTTCATATATATAGTTTTCATTTTTGCAGATTTTGCGCACCAATCTTCACACGATGACGAATACATCATTGGGAAATTTGAGGGATTTTTGTTTTCTGTTCTTCTGCAGCACATGTGATGTTGCCCCTAGATTTCCCTATATTGGTATCAGAGCTAGGTTGTTCATGTGAAAGATTATTTTTAAACTGCGTGTGTTGTGTTTTAGAAAAACTTTTGACATCAAAATTGTTCACGCAAAAGGCAAGAGAGGGTAGCAACTGTTGTTGCCCTCGTAGGTTGGCCAAACGCTGCTTGCAGCCTTGGTTGAGAGCTCCAAAGGGAGGTTTCATCCACCTACGTGCAGGGGCCACAAGCGGCTGGCGGTTGACGACCATCCACCCACAAGCAGGGCTGCCTACAGTGCAGGCCACTTGTGCATAGCTATTGCGCCTACATGCAAGGGCAGCGCCTGTGGGCATTGGGCCCGCGAGTGAGCCCCCTTTCGGGCGATGCTCGCCCACAACGGCGGAGCCCGTAAGGGCAATCGTCGCTCACAGGTAGCCCGCGGGCAAGCCACCTATGGGGATGGCACTCGCAAGGGCGTTAGCCTGAGGGTCGGCACCATCTGTGGGCGCTATGCCCATGGGGGCAGTAGTGCCCGTAGGGACGCCCGCTTGTAGGGGTGGCGCCCCCTCCCCCTAGCGTAGTGGTCGCCGTCAGCAAGGTGGCAATGGCCACAACATAGAGGAATGGGAAGGGCAATATGGTTTTTGGGACAAAAAAAAATAATTTTTCCCTTGTGAATTTAAGAAATTCCAGCTTTTGTCCATTATGTCCAAATTACCAAAATACCCTTTATAATTAAAAAAATTCTCTACTTGTTGAAAATTTAAAAAAATATATTAGTAAATTAAAAGGTTTAATTAACTATTATTATTTATCTAGTAGTCCTATGTTATGATATGTATATGTGATGTATGATGTGGACGGATGATTATGGATTGTGTGATATGTGTATATGTGATTATTATTATTATTAGGGCCTACGAGCCTCTAATTTTATTCTTATTTATTATCGGGCCTGCATGTCTATGATTAAGTTGTAATCACACGAGAAGGCACAGTAGGATCGTGGAAGTGATAGCGAGACCCACGAGACCGAGATGAACAATCGTGATGAATGGAGATGTAATCGAGATGCTGATGGAACCGATGAGGACGAGATGGACGATCACAGGACATGGAGATTAGGCCCACAAGCTCTTAATGTGAGTGATTAGGCCCACAAGCTCGGGCTTGATCACATTAAGTTGTGGTCCATAATCATCTAGTGTGATTGCTCATATGATATGTGATTGCTTATACACATACTAGATATGTATATATATATATATATATATATATATATATATATATATATATATATATATATATATCATATTAGGAGACCAAATCAAAATCTCTTCTCTCGATAATATTAAGTTGGTAAACATAAGGCAATTAGATTGATTCACGTGGCCTTCCATCGTTATAGGTAGGGACCAATTCCTGACGTTGGTTGAGTTAGTCGAGTCCCTCGAGGCTCACTTATATCGCGATTCATTATATTGTCTACGTTATAGAGATGTCATCGGTGACCCAAAGACATAGTATGCTTGGTCGAGTCCTTCGAGAGTATATCATCAAATCAGACTCATCTTGTAATGATAGTATTGACTTAACTGAATATCATAGTTGGTCGAGTCTCTCAAGGCCATGGTGGTTCGGAGGCCGAACAGGATAGGAATCACAAGGAGTTATGATCGGCAAGAGTTGCTTACCTTTACGGGCTTAGCGTGATTGGTCGAGTCCCTCGAGATTACGTTAAGATGCCGATTGGATCTCAATCCCCACTAGAGATCCACCGAGGGTCTCCGATTTACATACTAGAGGGAGTTATGTGTTTCGCAAGAAAATAGTGGAAGTAAATTAAGATAGAAGTCCATATCTTGATTATTTATTATTTTATAAAATCTGCATGTTATTTATTTTTGATACATCTTTATTTTCAGAAAATGTCACTTTCAAATCCCTTACATAGCAAACTTGATGTCAACCGCTTCACTAGTCCGAATTATAAGGATTGGCTTTGCAACTTAAGAATTGTTCTCACAATGGAGAAAATTACGTACGTCCTTGATGCTAGTCAGAGGTGCCTTATAAGCCAATCACATGAGTGATAACAAGTGTGACTTGACACGTAGTCTTTTTGCTTATTATTATTATTTGATATTTTATCACTTTATATTGCATCTTGCATGAATATATTATGATGTCCATAGATATGTGCAATGTGAATCAAATCATGATGAGATCACGATAATGAGACAATTCGCCTTTGAACACGGATCCTAAATAATCCCTAGGTTACTCAAGAGGGATATCGAGATAACTAGATAGACTGGTGTGCTGTATACCCATCCATATAATGGATGCAGTTGGTCTCATAGCTACTCATGTGGGGACACTAGCGATATAGTGCAGGTGCTCATTGGAGAATGAGTTCATTGATTGATCCGCTCATAGAATGTTGGATGGTTGATGATGCCTTATTGTCAGACAACGATTCTATCATCCCAATGGTGTATCTGGTCATTAGACTTGAGACACTAAGGATATCCTGTATGAGTATTCCACTCTTTGATACCATACTTATAGGTATGAAGGTTTCATATCTAGCATAACCGGTCAACAAGAGTGGTAGATAATTTTATGAGGGCTATTGAATTTCGATAGAAGATCATTCGCTCTCGGTGTCATGAGTGAAATATCTCATATGTTCTTGTTCAGATAAATCCCTGGCCAGGGTCATTCAGATTGAGAGAGAGAGTTCTCCGGGAGAATCCGATTAGAGTGAGACTCGTATAGAAACTATATGGGCCTAACAACACCATGCCCAATATATAGTCTCTGGGATATTAGATAGATGAGGGACTATAGGTACATGGTCACTAACGATAGATAGGTCCAAAGGATTGGATTTACTTATATTGTTTGGGGATTACGTCATAGTGGCCTAGTATGTCCGTAGTCGATGAATCGAGTGAATTATTATGGAGATAATAATTCATTAAGCCAAAAGGAGTTCTGATAGGTATGACTCACGACCAGCTCGATATTGGGCCTAGAGGGTCACACACATATGGTAGGCATTGCGATGAGTAGAGGTTCAGATATGAGATATCCGTTGGAGCCTCTTATTGGATATCCAATAAGCCTTTGAATTATTAGATCCTATGGATGAGATCTAATAAGAGTTAATAAGAGATTATTTGGTAGAGACCCACTAATCTAAGAGTCTTGGATAGTTGGATGGAGATTGATAAGACCCTAAAGTCTTATCGTAGGCTCTGATACCAAATGATAAGACCCTAAAGTCTTATTGTAAAAAAGAAGAAGAGAAAGGGGATGATCACTTTGAGGGGATCGGCCTCCTTGATCGCTTCGAGGGGATCGACCCTCCTTGATCGCTTTGAGGGGATCGGCCTCCTAGGGTTTGTCAAAAGACAGAATAATATTTTTCATTGATTACTGAAAGGAAGCAGTTACATCCCTATTTATAGAGTTCCACCCAAAGTCCATTAGGACTTGAACTCTAATAATAAATAAATATTAAATAAACCTCTACTTGACTCTAACTGAACCAAACCGACTCAATAAACAACTGGACTAAACAGACTCAATAAACATTATTTAAAAGCTTAGAAAAAGGGTCCTAACAGTTCCTCCCTCTTCAAATCAGCCTTGTCCTCAAGGCTGAGCAGCATCAATCTCTAGGAGCTTCTCTTTCAGCACTTTAGCCATAGACTATCTGTAACGCATCACAATCCGTTGATCAAGTATGATCTCCACTTTTTGATAGTGTAAGCAATAAGTCGGTCTTTCAATGTAGCAATCGTTGCATGAAACTTCTGGCCCTGTATAATCAATTTTATCTTTGAACCTTTACTATCACAAGTGAAAATCCGTCCATCAACAATCTTTACTTCGAATCTATCATAGTCTTCAATGTGGTGGGCCAATCGGTCAACAGTCTCACTGTCCATAAAATTGTTAGTGCTACCAGTATCAATCAAAACTATAACAGGCTGATGTTCTAGAGTTTCGCCAACTTCCATAGTTTGCGGGTTAGAGTAGTCGGCTAATGCATGCATTGTATATATGGTAGGTCCAACATCTTTATTAGAATTTATACCTTCATGATCAGAGTCCACATTTTTAGCTTTTGGTTCCTCTCTAATTGGTTCAATCATTAGAAGTTGCCCTTGTTTACATCGGTGCTCCATACTCCAATTTTCATCATAATACAAACCTCTTGCTGATCTTTCTTTGCTAATTTTTTTCTCATGTAGATTTGCAAATGAGATCGTAGCTATCATAGTACGAGGTTGATGAGCCTTAACTTCACACCGGATCTCTGGAATAAGCCCTTCAATAAATGTATCCAGAAGTTGTCGGTTCGACCAATCTCTAGCTTGATTTGATAATGTTTGAAACCTACTCTGATATTCTAACACTGTAGAAGTTTGATGAATTTTGGCGAGCTGGCAATCAACATTCTCATATTCGGATGGGCCAAAGCGAACAAGAAGCCCTCTTTTGAACTGCTCCCACGAAGGAACTCCGTGGAAAGTTTCATACCAATCGTACCACTGGAGTGCATCTCCCTCGAGTTGGATTAAGGCCACTTCTACCTTGGATTCTTCTGGAGTTCTGTGAAAACGGAAAAAATTTTCTGCCTTAGAGATCCAATTGGTCGGATCTCCATCTTTCCATCTTGGAAATTCCATCTTCATGTGTAAGTAATTTGTGTCACAATCTTGAGGCCCTTTTCCTGTATTTTCAGATCCGTGCAACGTAGAACTTGAACCTCCATTTTGTTGAAATTTGCTAAGGCTCTCCAGTAGGCTCTTTTTGAAATCATTAAGTGTTTCTTGCAGTCGGTTCTCAATTCTGACTTCCAATGCTTCCATTTGTGCTTTCACCGAGTTATCAGTGGCCATTGCGTAAGACTGCAAATCTGTAATCTCAACTTCTGTTTTTGGTGTCGGTCAAGGGCATCAACACTGTCGATGCGAAGTTGCCGAAGAGGTGGATGCCAAGGGCAGTGCTGCGGTCGCTGCGTTGGAGGAAGAGTAGCTGCCCTATGTTTGTGTCACTGCGTGAGATGAGAGCGCCAAGGCTGAAAGGTGATGGTTGCGGCTGTTGTGACCTAAGGAAGCAATCGCCGAGCAACCGTGTTGAGGCTGCAGTGCTGGCAACCGACAACTACAGCAGCGGAGGCAAAACAAGAGGGAGGTGGCGTTGAAGCGACCGGGGTTGAGGCTGCAGTGGTGGCAACCGGCGGCTGCGGCAACGATGCAGAGCAAGGGGGCTGCGGCAACGGTGCAGATCGAGGGGGTTGAGGTGAAGGCTGCGGTGGCTGACAGTAGCAGTCGTTGCTGGTCGGAGCGCAGCGGCAGCGGTGGAGAAGGAGGCAGCGAGGGTCGTGGCAGGCTATAGCAAACAGAGGAAGTTATGTTTCTGCAACCGTTGAAACGAGGGCTGCGGCAACCGGAGGCTGTCAGGCTGGGCGGCGAGCAGCGTCGTCGCTGGCTGGGCAGCAGTGGCGATGGTGGTGGCAACCGGCGTTCGCAGCAGCAAGGGGATCCGCGACTGCGGCAGCAAGGGGACCCGGGACTGCGACGGTGGTAACTGCCCTGTTTCGGTCACCACGGATGCAGAGAAAATGGAAGCAGCGGCTGGGAAGCGAGCGGGAGCAGCGGCTGGGAGGCGAGCGGCGGTCGTCGCACGGGGAAGCAGCGGCTGGAAGGCGACGGCGACGGCGCTCGAGGCGACGGCGGCGGCTGGAAACAAGGGCAGCAGATGTGAGTTGCCCGTGATTGCCCTGTTTCGGTTACAAAAGATGCAGAGCAAGGGGGAGTGGCGGCGGTCGTTCTCGCCCGAGCCAGGGGAAGCGGCGGCTGGGAGGCGAGCAGCGGTCGCCGCACGGTGGCTGGCAGTGGTGGTGGGTCGGCTGGAAGGCGACGGCGCTCGAGGCGTGGCTGCGATCGACGAGGGGCTGCGGCAACAGAGGAAGCTCTGTTTCTGCAACCGCTGCAAGGAGGGGCTGCGGCAACCGGCGGCTGCGGTTGCGGTGCCGGCAGTCCTTCTCGCTCGAACGAGATGGGGACGCGAGGAGAAGAGGTCGCTGGCCGGGTGATCGAGCGGCGGCGATGCGGCTGGGAAAAGTGGTGGTGACGCGGCTGGGAACAATGGCAATCCGTGAGTTGCCCTGTTTCGGTCGCCGCGAGGAGGGCGACAATCGGCGGCTGCTGCTGCTGACCCAAGGGGAGGCGGGCGGCGGTGGAGAGGCAGCGGTGGTGGCGCGGCTGGGAGCAGCGTCGCCAACGATCGCCGAGGAGGAGAGGTCGAGCGGCCGCGCTGCGACGCAAGGGGAGGCGGGAGGCGGCAGTAGGGCTGGGATGGACGCTGGCAGCGTCGTCTCCTGGCCGGGGAACAGCGGCAGTGGTGGTCGCCGGCCGGGAACCGGGGCGATGGTGGGCGCTGGCCGGAGAGAAGCGACGGCCGGCGGTTGGGCTGGCCGGACGCAGGGGAAGCAGGGGTGCTTCTTCTTCTCTCTTTCTTTCTTTCTTTCTTCGTATATATATATTTTTTTTGATAGCTTCGTTGCAACGAGAACGCGAAGGATCGCTGCTCTGATACCAAACGATAAGACCCTAAAGTCTTATCATAGGCTCTGATACCAAATGATAAGACCCTAAAGTTTTATCGTAAAAAAGAAGAAGAGAAAGGGGATGATCACTTCGAGGGGATCGGGCCTCCTTGATCGCTTCGAGGGGATCGACCCTCCTTATCGCTTCGAGGGGATCGACCTCCTAGGGTTTGTCAAAAGATAGAATAATATTTTTCATTTATTATTGAAAAGAAACAGTTACATCCCTATTTATAGAGTTCCACCCAAAGTCCATTAGGACTTGAACTCTAATAATAAATAAATATTAAATAAACCTCTACTTGACTCTAACTAAACCAAACCGACTCAATAAATAACTGGACTAAACAGACTCAATAAACATTGTTCAAAAGCTTAGAAAAAGAGTCCTAACAGAGATCCAGTACCCAATATGGCATGATCCATTAAAGTTAAGTTGAAAGGTGGTCTCTATAAATAGGAGGGAACCAAAGACCCATAGACTAGATGTTCTTTTTGGCTGCCTCCTCCTATTCTCCTCTCTCCCTCTTCTTCTCATACTACAGCTCCTATTTGGGGCATGTGGATAGCAAAAAGGGGCATCACCTTCTTGATTGTGTGATGCGCGTGAGGAAGAGTTTTGGGTAGCGATTTGAGGAGAATCTTCATAAACCCTACCATGTGGATCATCACTAGAGAGGAGGATAGTTGAACTCCTTCATCCTCTCTCATAGATCTATAAGTTTTAGGGATATACAATCTCCCTAGGTAATTCTCATATGCGTAGTTTTTTAATTTCGCGAGATTTTATGCACCAACTTTTGCACGACGATGAAACCTTCTTTTATGTAGGAATTATGGGATTTTGTTTTTTCTATTCTTCGATTGCACATATGATGTCTCCCTAAATTTCCCAACACTTTATATAGTGATGCTTACGCCCGAGGAAGGGGCAAGCGAAGATGAGATCGCTTGCTACGTGAAGTACATAGATGACTCTACTCTTGCTCAGTGTTACATGTTAGGCTCCATGACTATTGAGTTACAGAGATAGCATGAAAAGATGGATGCTAGATCCATTCTCCTACATGTCAGCAAACTATTTGAGGAATAAGGACTCAACAATATGAGATATCCAAGAGCTTCTTCCGCACTAGGATGATTGAGGGGACACCAGTTCAAAACCATGTTATAAAGATAATTGAGTGGATAAAGAAAGTCATAGGTCTAAGAATGGTCCTAGAGGATAACCTGTGTGTGGATCTTATGCTTTAGCCCCTACCAGATTTCTTTTTATAGTTCATAATGAATTTTAATATGAACAAGCTTGAGGTGACTCTCTTTGAGCTCCTTAATATGTTGAGGGAGGTAGAGAGCATTATCAAAAAAGAGAAGCCAGTTCTCTATACTAGTGAGACCAAAAAGAAAAGGAAGGTAGAAAAATCCCTTAAGAAGGGCAAGAGCAAGGGAGACCGAGTAAAACAAATGTTGCTAAAAGGGATCCGATAAAGGACAAAGGCCATTTCTTCCACAATGGTAAAGATGTGCACTGGAAGATGAACTACAAAGAGTACCTTGCAGAGAGGACAAAACAAAAGCTTTGAGAAGCTTCATATACATTCATGATCGGTCTCTATTTGTTAGACTCCTATGATAACATATAGGTATTGGATACCGGAAGTGCCTATCATATTTATAATTTGTTGCAGGTTTTGGCTGTTAGGATCGGAGCAGCACTAAGAGGGGTGAATTAGTGCAGCGGATTAAAACTTCGGTTTTGATAAATCTTTCGTACGATGAAACACAATATCAATGGAAACCGATTTTAGAAGCTTGATAACTTAGAAACGTATGGAAGCGTAGTAACTAAGTAGAGAAGTTTGCAGTATGTAAATGGCAAGAGAAGGATGCAAACCAATAACGCAGATTTTACAGTGGTTCGGTCAAATGACCTACATCCACTTGCGAAGCCCCTCTTTGATGAGGCTCCCACCTTCCACTAGCAAATCTCTTGAAATGAAAGGGCAAATACCCATCTTACAACCTTTTACAAGCAGTTCAACCTCTTACAAATTTTCAGTAAGAAAGAAGGAGGAGAACTCTCTAGCAAATTGAAAACAAGAAAGGCAAAGACTCTTCTAAGACTTTTCTCTCAATCACTTGCTGCTCAAAAAGTTGTCTTCTCAGTTGAGACTTGAGGGGTATTTATAGGCCTCAAGAGGATTCAAATTTGGGCTCCAAAAATTTGAATTCTCTTATGTTCCCGATGTTGGCGGTGCCACTGCCCAGCGCTCGGGTGTTGGGCGGTGCAACCGCCCATCCCAGGAGGTGTCACCACCTAGCTCTCGGGTGCTGGGCGGTGCCACCGCCCAGCCTAGGCGGTGCCACGTCCTAGGCCAAATCAGCTCACTGGTTGGGCTCCAAACTTGGCCCAAACCAGTCCGAACTCGGGCCCAATTGACCCCTACTTGGGTTATAGGATTAATACCTAATCCTAACCCTAATTAACGTGCTAACTATGAATTTAAAGATATTTTCTAAGCTATTACAAAGTCCGTAAGTCAAGACTTCTTCCGGCGAGCTTCCGGCGAACTTCGGACTGTCTTCCGATAAACTCTCGGAAACCATTCTGCGGACTCCCGGCAAGCTCCTAGACTTCACGATTTGATCTTGGCGAGTTCCAACGAGCTTCTTCGGTAAGCTCCGATCTTTCTCGGCGAGCTCCGTGAACTTCCAACGAACCTTCCGGCGAGCTTCCGAAAAACCCTTCGGCAAGCTCCCTACTCATTCTCGGCTAGTTCCGGCAGCATTCCCGACGAACCTTCGGACTTCCATCGAACTCTCAAACTCCCAACGAATCCTTCGCGCTTGACTCCAGCACTTTGTTTCGCTTTATGTCTTCATCATTATCGTAGTTAATCCTGCACACACAAACCAAAACTCAACTCCGATCTAGACAATTATTACAACGCGAATTGACATTCTGTTGCCCGGCACGTCATTGGTTGGCACTTCGTCCGATTCTTCGGTGCATCGTCCTCTCTTGCGGCTTGTTGCCCAATCGACGGTTGACCTCCGCAACCCCGATATCCTTGGCGCAATTTCGCTCTCCTTGGCCCGATGCCCAACATCCGAAGCATTCAGCCATCCAATATCCTGACGTGATCTCTTCCGGTGCAACGTCAATTCCTCCTGCGTCAACTGTCTAAACCTGATCGAGTAGACCTGCATCGCTCAAAATGCAGTTTAAATCATAAACACATATCAAGTGGTTTCATCATCAAAATACGAGATTCAACAATCTCCCCCTTTTTGATGATGACAACCACTTGATGACGGAGTTAACCTTAACTCCCGGAGTTTAAACAAACTCCCCCTATCAATATGCCATATTGATAGAACCTTGAATTCAAACTGAATTCAAGTCATTGCAATATTCATCATGAATACTTGCAACACATCATCATGAACATATGCATAAACTTATGCATATCATGTCATCAACATACTTCTCCTCCTTTGTCATCAACAAAAAGGAGAAGTACAACTATTATTTGTGTTTGTAATATAAGTTCAACTCATTGCATGAAAAACATAATATTAAGTTTTATCATCATGCTGTTTTGAAGCTAGAAAATTTAGTAAGTAATGCATCATGCTTAGGACATTCAAGCTATCAAGTTTTAGATATGTAAGTTTTACAGCATATAAGATAGCACTTTTGGTAATGTTCAAGATAGTAAGTTCTACATCATGCAAGCTAGCAATATTGAGATGTTCAAGAAAGCAACTCTTGCTTCTTGAAATATGCAAATTTGTCAAGTTTTGTTAGATGTGCAAGTTAGCAATTTTTGCCTCTTAAGATAGGAAAGATAGCACATTTGCTTCTTTTGAGATAGCAACTTTTTGCTTCTCTTTAGACTACAAGCTAGCAATTTTTACGATATGTAAGTTTCACAATATACAAGCTAGCAAAAATTTCGAAAGCAAATGCAAGATAGCTTTCTTGTGTAAGCTCATAATTCTTGCTTCCTATTGCAATGTGCAAGTTACAAGTTACAAGTTTTGCTTCTTGAGATAGGCAAGATAGCACTTTTGCAATTTTTGTTTCTTAAGATAGGCAAGCTTGTGATGTTCAAAATAACAAGCTCTTTCTTCTAGAAGTGTCATTTTTGCTTTCTTTGCAAAGTGTAAGCTAGCAAAATGTTTGAAAAAGTTATCAAGTTTTGCAACATATAAGCTAACAAAAATACCAAACTAGCAAGAGATAATGTTTTACATGAGGCAAGCAAACAATTTGGCAAATGTTACATTTGCATCTTCTCTTTTGAGAAGTGCAATTTTTGCTTTCATCTTGAATTGTACAAGCTAGTTAGTTTGCCTCTTTTCATGATGTCCACGCTAGAAATTCTTGCTCCCCCTTTGTTATTGTCAAAAAGAAGGGAAGACCCTTATATCAATTTTCATATTATGACAAAGGTAAGTATCATTCTTATTTGTGCATCATTATATATTCAAATTAAAACATACACAATTTCAATAACCTTATTTTTCATGCACGATACCGAAAAATAAATCAATCATCATTAATAAGCATATCATGATACTCAAATATTAAAATTTTCAAGCATTTATCAACATGTTGATCATGATACCAAACATTCATCATTTAAAGCATTTCAATCATTGTTTCAATCATCACTATAACTCATCATGCACAAAATGTAAAATCATCTAACATGATACAAACATTTATTTTCAAAATGTTTATCACTATTTTCATGTATGATAATAAAGTATTCATGATGCATATATCATCACAATACAAAGCAATTGCATGCATAATTTCAAATTATAAATATTTCAAATCATGAAGATATTAACTTGTCAAATTTCATCCGATCATTCATGATTATAACTTTTCATTTGTATACATCAAAATAATATCAAGAGTATTTCATGCATAATTTTAATCACCACATAAGGAATATCAAGAAGAAAGTAATTGGGTGATGCGATAAACATTTCATGAATACAAAGAATTGTATAAAAATCATATTATGAAAGATTAGAACATATGAATACCAAAAGGCATGATTTCTTTTTGAAAAACCTACTCATAAATAATCAAAAGAAAATCTTAGGAGATCGATTAATGAAAAAATCTTGATTCATAATAAATCTTAATTTGTAAATATCACGGAATCAAGATCATGATTTTGAATAAAACTCATTCAAATTCAAATTCAAATCATCCAAATCATCAAAATCTCAACATTTCTTTCAAGAGATTCAAAATGGCATAGATAGTTTTATTGGTCTCTTAGGTAGAAATCAATAAGATAGAGGATTACATTTCATTTTTATAAATTTCTATTCATGTGATTTGCTTCTTATGAGCATGCCTTAGTCTTTATATGCCAAATCAATATAAGCATTAAAGTTCAAGATGTAAAGGCAAAATCTTATAAAACAACTCATTTATAAAATATTCATCATGTTTATTTTCATGAGATTCATAAGATTGGTAAAATAAATTCATTAATCTCAATAGAATAGAAAATTCATTTCCATTTCATACAATTGATTTCATGTGAGAGTGTTCAAGTCTTTTTGTGAAAACATTGTATCATCATTTAAAGTCAAAACATAAGTTTCGTCATAAAGCCGTCAAGACCAAACACATAAAAAATAAAACATCATGATATCACATTTATCATCAAAAGACTATCAAGAAATTCATACATAGATGTACATGCACTGTCATCTTAATATGTCATGAGAATGTCATCTTAATTCGTCATAAAAATGATTAAACCAAAAACATGTTAATCCAAAATGAGAGTATCAAATCAACATTTACTTCAAAAACTCATGCATGACATAAAATCATCAAAATACACATGCATGGATTAATCCTAAGCATTATCACATATCATATAACTATAATCCATAATGTTGCATACATCATTCAACATTTCAAAACATAACATGCATGAAACCTTAGCAATATACTTTTCATTGATCAAATTTTTAATTTTTTTCAAAGATGCTAAAAAAGAAAAACATGATATAATTTTTAAAAAATAATTTTTTTATTTCCTATTCCTACTATCTAAATTAAGAACTCATGAAAAACTTCAAGTAATTTCAAAATAATTCAAGAGAGTTGAGTTACTTACCTTGTAGTCGAAGCCCATCAAAGCCCAATTCATTGTTTCACCTTTGGAAGTTCTTGATTCATCCTTGGGTGCCTTCCTTTTCTTTGGCCTCTTCCTCCATTCAAGTTCATTGTTTATTTTAGATTTTTGTTTAATGAACTTATTAAGAGTTGGTGTTCGAAGTTCAAGTTCATCATTGTCCTCATCACTTGAGTCATTGCTCAAGTGGTATTCATTTGTCCGAGGTTCCAAATCCTTCCTGTTCTTTGGAAGGTGGTTCAAGTATTCATTGTGTTCATCATGTGCATTCTGCACCATTTCTATTGTCATTAATGAGCCGATAAGTTCTTCAAGTGGAAAAATATTTAAATCTTTTATTTCTTGTATTGCCGTTACTTTTGATTCCCAAGCTTTAGAAAGTGATCGTAAAACTTTACTAACAAGTTCAAAATTCGAGAAACATTTGCCAAGAGCTTGTAAACCATTGACGACATCCGTGAAACGGGTGTACATGTCAACAATGGTTTCGCTTGGCTTCATTTGAAAAAGCTCGAAATCATACATTAAAATGTTGATTTTCGAATCTTTAACTCTAGAAGTGCCTTCGTGTGTGATTTCAAGAGTGTGCCATATGTCGAAAGCCGTTTCGCATAAAGAAACCCGATTGAACTCATTTTTGTCCAAAGCGCAAAATAAGGCATTCATAGCCTTTGCGTTTATAGAAAACATCTTCTTCTCCAAATCATTCCATTGGTTCATTAGAAGAGAAGACATTTCAAATCCATTTTCGACTATGTGCCATAAATTCAAATCCAAAGAAAGTAAGAAAACTCTCATTCGAGTTTTCCAATAAGTGTAGTCCGTCCCATTGAAAAAGGGAGGACAAACGAGAGAGTAACCCTCTTGAAAGCCGTAAAGAGCCATTTCTATTTGGGTGTTAAACCAAGGTAAAAAAACGTGGCTCTGATACCAATTGTTAGGATCGGAGCAGCACTAAGAGGGGGGGGTGAATTAGTGCAGCGGATTAAAACTTCGGTTTTGATAAATCTTTCGTACGATGAAACGCAATATCAATGGAAACCGATTTTAGAAGCTTGATAACTTAGAAACGTATGGAAGCGTAGTAACTAAGCAGAGAAGTTTGCAGTATGTAAATGGCAAGAGAAGGATGCAAACCAGATAACGCAGATTTTACAGTGGTTCGGTCAAATGACCTACATCCACTTGCGAGGCCCCTCTTTGATGAGGCTCCCACCTTCCACTAGCAAATCTCATGAAATGAAAGGGCAAATACCCCTCTTACAACCTTTTACAAGCAGTTCAACCTCTTACAAATTTTCAGTAAGAAAGAAGGAGGAGAACTCTCTAGCAAATTGAAAACAAGAAAGGCAAAGACTCTTCTAAGACTTTTCTCTCAATCACTTGTTGCTCAAAAAGTTGTCTTCTCAGCTGAGACTTGAGGGGTATTTATAGGCCTCAAGAGGATTCAAATTTGGGCTCCAACCGCCCAGCCCAGGAGGTGTCACCGCCCAGCTCTCGGGTGCTGGGCGGTGCCACCGCCCAGCCTAGGCGGTGCCACCGCCTAGGCCAAATCAGCTCACTGGTTGGGCTCCAAACTTGGCCCAAACCAGTCCGAACTCGGGCCCAATTGACCCCTACTTGGGTTATAGGATTAACACCTAATCCTAACCCTAATTAACATGCTAACTACGAATTTAAAGATATTTTCTAAGCTATTACAAAGTCCGTAAGTCAAGACTTCTTCCGGCGAGCTTCCGGCGAACTTCCGACGGTCTTCCGATAAACTCTCGGAAACCATTCTACGGACTCCCGGCAAGCTCCTAGACTTCACGATTTGATCTTGGCGAGTTCCAATGAACTTCTTCGGTAAGCTCCGATCTTTCTCGGCGAGCTCCGTGAACTTCCAACGAACCTTCCGGCGAGCTTCCGAAAAACCCTTCGGCAAGCTCCCTACTCATTCTCGGCTAGTTCCGGCAGCATTCCCGATGAACCTTCGGACTTCCGTCGAACTCTCAAACTCCCAACGAATCCTTCGCGCTTGACTCCAGCACTTTGTTTCGCTTTATGTCTTCATCGTTATCGTAGTTAATCCTGCATACACAAACCAAAACTCAACTCCGATTTAGACAATTATTACAACGCGAATTGACATTCTATTGCCCGGCATGTCATTGGTTGGCGCTTCGTCCGATTCTTCGGTGCATCGTCCTCTCTTGCGGCTTGTTGCCCAATCGGCAGTTGACCTCCGCAACCCCGATGTCCTTGGCGCAATTTCGCTCTCCTTGGCCCGATGCCCGACATCCGAAGCATTCAGCCATCCAATATCCTGACGTGATCTCTTCCGGTGCAACGTCAATTCCTCCTGCGTCAACTGTCTAAACCTGATCGAGTAGACTGCATCGCTCAAAATGCAGTTTAAATCATAAACACATATCAAGTGGTTTCTGTTAGGATCGGAGCGGCACTAAGAGGGGGGGGGTGAATTAGTGCAGCGGATTAAAACTTCGATTTTAACAAAATCTTTCGTACGTTAAGAACGAAACTTGAAAAGTTTAACTTGAAGGCGTATTCTTAAAGTTGCGCAGCAAGAGTAATAAGGAACTAAAGCAGTAAGAAGATTTGCAGTAATGTAAATGACAATAATAAAATGCAAACCAGAGATTACGCCGATTTTTAGAGTGGTTCGGTCAAATGACCTACTCCACTTGCGAGGCCCCTCTTCGATGAGGCTCCCACCTTCCACTAGCAAGTCTCTTGAAATGAAAGGGTAAACACCCCTCTTACAACCTTTTACAAGCAGCTCAACCTCTTACAAATTTTCAATAAAAAAGAAGGAGGAGAACTCTCTAGCAAATTGAAAACAAGACTTGCTAAGACTTTCTAAGACTTTTCTCTCAATCAAAATGCTTCACAAAAGTTGTAACCTCAGCTGAGATTTGAGGGGTATTTATAGGCCTCAAGAGGATTCAAATTTTGGGCTCCAAAATTTGAATTCTCTTAGGGTTCCCGGTGCTAGAGGTTCCACCGCCCAGCCAGGCGGTGCCACCGCCCAGCGCTCGGGTGCTGGACGGTGCAACCGCCCAGCCAAGGAGGTGTTACCGCCCAGCCAGGCGGTGCCACCGCCTAGCTCTCCAATTCATTTGTTTGGCTTAATTTTAGCCCAAACCAAATCTGACTCTGGGCCCAGTTGGCCCCTAACCAGGATATAGGATTATCTCTTAATCCTAATCCTAATTATGGGTGAACTACATAACACAAAAAAAACATCCTAAGCAAGTTTTTTAACCGCGAACGTTGAGTCTTGTTCCGGCGAGCTTTCCGACGAACTTCTTCCGACGGACTCCCTGCAAGCTCCCAATCTTTGTGATGACTTTAACGAGTAGCCGAGCCTTCTTGGCGATCTCCGCGAGCCTCCGATGATTTCTTCAGTGAACTTCCGACACGTTCCCGATTTCTTCTCGGATGGTTCCGGCAGCATCTCCGATGATTCTTCGGTCTCTTAAACGTCCATCGAGCTCGACTCCGGTATCCTTGCTTTATGTTTTCTGGTTATCGTAGTTAATCCTGCACACTTAACTCAATAATATGGATTAGATCAATTAACCCACCAATTGATTATATCATCAAAATCCGAGATTCAACAATCTCCCCCTTTTTGATGATGACAATCAATTGATGACAGAGTTAAACATAACTCCCCCTATCTATATGCCATATTATGAGAAGATAAAAAACACTTGAATTCCATCCCATTGGATTCAAGCATAACCCGATAAGTTCTAATCGTAGAACTTATCGTTATCCTCATTAAACAATAGTAAGTACGAAACTTCGATGAAAATCATAAGTTAAATGATACGGGACGAATTTTGCTACGACAGAAGATAAAGATTTTCAATATAAATTTCATGATATCAATTTTGTGATATTTTCAAGGATTTGCAAGTCATATAAGACATTCATATCACATAGAAGATAAAGATTTTCAATATAAATTTCATGATATCAATCTTGTGATATTTTCAAGGATTTGCAAGTCATATAAGACATTCATATCACACAAGTTTTTGTAATTCATATTTGTCATGCTATCGTTCTGGTGTAAGTCATCACTTCTCCCCCTTTGTCATCAACAAAAAGAGACAAGCCAGCTAATTGATGATCATAGAAAAAGGTTTAGCATTTATCAAAGTTCATCATTCAAATTTGCCAGAAATAGTTTATCCAAAAGACATCATCATCTATGCAGATTAAGACAGTAGTTATCTAAAAGGAAAGATCAGTTATCGTTTAATCGATGACAAACTTGAACTTGTTTTTAAAAGCAAACAGAATAGAATAAAAAGATACATCAATTTAATCCTTAGGAGGTAATCCACAGTGCTGATACATGATATCTATTTTTTCATTCATCTGTCGTAGTGTCTTCAAAATTTCAACTTGTTGATTCTGAATTTGTTCTTGCTGTGATTTGATCTGAGATAGCTCCGTCATAATGATATCTTCAGAGGAGGAAATAGGAGCTGAAGGTGCTGCGCCAAAGGGACTAGGAGGAGGAGATTCATTTCCCATAAGAATTGGTGTTTCGGGTTGTTCTATTGGTGGAGGAATTGGATCCGTCCTTCTAGGCTGCCTAACCCATATGCCATTGCTAAAAGTGCACCTAAGTTTTTTCAGCAGGTTTTTATTTATTATGTTATATCGATCATTTTGAATAGATTCTTCATCGGGTGGAATGCAAATGTCATAGGCATGAAGAATTCTAGTGATTAACCTCCCATATGGCAATATAGTATCTTTAGTCATAATATCCTGTATGTGTTGGCGAATCAAGTACCCAAAACAATTATGCTGACCGGTCATAATCCAATACATGGTTCCTATCTCTATTTGACTTATTTCGTCAAGATGAAATTGTTTGGGGAATATGATGCTTGTGATAATGTGATGAAGAATTTTAGAGTTGAAAGGCAGTAAGTGTTCACAGCTCTTGGGTAGGAAGTCAAGGTTTGGATTTGCAAAAATTGTTTTCACGACTTCGGCATAGGTTGCTCCTATTTTTTTGACGTCCCATTTACCTTTAAAATAGCATCCCCTATCTTTTTCAGTTATGCCAATTAGCTCACAAATGGTGCTGTCAAATATTCTAATTGGTGTTCCTAGAATGTAAGTGCTTAGGCTATCATTGTCTTCATATAGGTTGGCAAAGAACAATCTCACTAACCGTGGATAGATTGGTTCATCTATTTGTAGTAGAGGTAGAGCTTCTAGGTGTGCAAACCACCTAATGGGTTCTAAGTCCTCTAGTTCATCCAAATCAACGTATTTTCCCTTATGGACACATCGTGTTTCAAATTTTGGAAAGCTAAGGGCTACCTCTTTTGATCTAAAAAGGTCATGGTTATATGAATCTCCTTCAATCCTTATTCCTTTTGATCTCTTAGGAGCCATTTTCTAGACAACATGATGATGAAATTGTAAAAAATAAGCAAGAGAAAGAGAAAAGAAAAGAGGGATTTCAAGTGTTACCTTGTGGAGATTATGTTGAGAGATGGAGAGCTTGGACTACCAAGAATCCTTCTCCTATGTTTCTAAGAGTTAGAATGAGGGTTAGAGGGATTGGGAGAGGTTTTTGAGAGGTCTTTCTTCGGGTTGGGGGCGGTGTCACCGCCGGCCCTAACCCCTCGGGTTAAAAGGGTGACTCGATCGATGTCACCGCCAAACTGGTCGGTGTCACTGCCTGGCGCCCGAGCGCCAGTCGGTGCAACTGCCGGATCTGGCGGTGCCACCGCTGGCATCACGCGGAGGAAAGAAAAAAAAATTTTCTTCCTTCCTTTTGTTTAGCTTCTTCCCTCAAGATCATAATTTATACTTTAATGGATCATTTTGAATTGAAGAAGAAGGAAGAATTCAAATTCATAAACGAAGGGAAAAGAACGAGTCCTTTTTGTGAAGTTCATTTTAGGGACAATTTAGCATGCCTAATTCCCTTCGGATGAATTCAAATTGGTCTTCATTCAAAGCTTTTGTAAATATATCTGCTAATTGATGCTTTGTGTCAATGAATTCTAGAACAACATCATTGTTAAGAACATGATTGCGTATAAAATAATGCCTAACGTCGATGTGCTTAGTTCTAGAGTGCTGAATTGGATTTTTAGTAAAGCATATGGCACTAGTATTATCGCATTTTATGGGAATATTTTCAAAGTGAATTCCAAAGTCTTCTAATGTATTTTTCATCCAAATTACTTGTGCACAACATGCACTTGCAGCAATGTATTCGGCTTCCGCCGTAGATAGTGCAACTGAATTTTGTTTCTTGGAAGTCCAAGAAACAAGTGCATGTCCTAAAAATTGACATGTTCCGGATGTACTTTTTCTATCTATCCTGCATCCGCCAAAATCGGCATCTGTATAAGCTATTAGATCGAATTTTTCAGATTTTGGATACCACAATCCTAAATTTGGAGTTCCTTTAAGATACCTAAATATTCTTTTAACACTCTTAAGATGAGATAATTTAGGATTAGATTGAAACCTAGCGCAAAGTCCTACACTAAACATAATATCCGGTCTAGTCGCAGTGAGGTAGAGTAGACTACCTATCATTCCCCTATATGTTTTTTGATCGAAACTTTCACCATTTTCATCCATATCTAACTTAGTCGCAGTACTCATAGGGGTGTTTATTGCTTTTGAATTATCCATGTTAAATCGTTTTAACAATTCTAATGTATATTTAGATTGGTTAAGAAATATACCATCACTAAGTTGTTTGATTTGCAATCCCAAAAAGAAAGTTAATTCACCCATTAAACTCATTTCAAATTCAAGACTCATACATTTGGCAAATGATTCACATAGTGATTCATCCGAAGAGCCAAACACAATATCGTCAACATAAATTTGCACAATAAGAAAATTATTTTCAAAATGTTTAATAAACAATGTAGTATCAACCTTGCCTTTGGTAAAATTATTTAAAATAAGAAAGGAACTAAGCCTTTCATACCAAGCTCTAGGAGCTTGTTTTAAGTCATAGAGAGCTTTAGTCAATTTGAATACATGATTAGGAAGAAGAGAATTTTCAAATCCGGGAGGTTGTTCGACAAATACTTCTTCGGAAATAAAACCATTCAAGAAAGCACTTTTAACATCCATTTGAAATAGTTTAAAATTATTACTACTAGCATAGGCAAGGAGCATCCTTATGGCTTCTAATCGAGCCACGGGAGCGAAGGTTTCTTCGTAATCGATACCTTCTTCTTGGTTGAAACCTTTGGCCACTAATATAGCCTTATTTCTAACCACGATACCATTTTCATCTTGCTTGTTTCTAAAGACCCACTTAGTACCTATGACTAAGTGGTCACTTGGTCTAGGAACAAGCTTCCATACCTCATTCCTCTCAAATTGGTTCAATTCTTCTTGCATTGCAATGATCCAAAAATCATCTTTTAAGGCTTCGTCAATGCATTTAGGTTCAATTTGAGAAAGGAAAGCGGCGTTAGCACAGAAATTTTTGAAAGAAGAACGAGTTTGAACCCCTTTTGATGTATCTCCTATAATTTGCTCTTTTGGATGAGCATCTACATACTTCCATTCTTTTGGTAAAGAAATTTCGGAAGAAGATGCATTCAAATGGCTATTTTGAGGAGAGGGTTCATTTAAATTCAAATTATCAAAACCAAGATCATCATCAAAATCATTTTTCTTTAAATCAGAAATTTCATTAAAAACTACATGAATAGACTCTTCAATTACTAAAGTTCTTTTATTAAAAACCTGAAAAGCTTTAGAAATGGAAGAGTAACGAAGAAAGATGCCTTCATCGGATTTAGCATCAAATTTTCCTAAAGCATCCCTTTCATTTAAAATAAAGCATTTACAACCAAAAACATTAAAATAGGAGATGTTTGGTTTTTTGTTATTCCATAATTCATAGGGAGTTTTGGATAAGGATGGTCTTATTAGGACTCTATTCATGATGTAGCAAGCCGTATTTACGGCTTCGGCCCAAAAGTACTTAGGTAAACTATGTTCATTCAACATAGTTCTTGCCATTTCTTGTAGGTTTCTATTTTTCCTTTCAACTACTCCATTTTGTTGAGGATTTCTTGGAGTTGAGAAGTTGTGATTGTACCCATTACTTTCGCAAAAATTTTGAAAGTCACGGTTTTGGAATTCACCACCGTGATCACTCCGAATTGATGAAATCATGAAGCCTTTTTCGTTTTGAGTGAGTTTACAAAATTTAGAGAAACACTTGAAGCAATCACTTTTGTGAGCTAAGAAATAGGTCCAAGTGTATCTAGAGTAGTCATCCACAATCACAAAAGCATATTTGCTTCCACCTAGACTTGTTGTATCAATTGGTCCAAATAAGTCCAAATGGATCAATTGTAATGGTCTAGTAGTGCTAATTTGATTTTTTGGTTTGAAGCTTGTTTTTATTTGTTTGCCTAGTTGACATGCATCGCATACTTTGTCCTTAATAAACTTTATATTTGGAATTCCTCGTACTAATTCTTGAGATGAGATCTTAGATATTGTTTTCATGCTTACATGGCCTAATCTCCTATGCCAAAGCCAAGCATCATCATTTACGGCGGAGAAGCACATTTCATTACTTAGTTCATCAAGATTGATGGTATAGACATTATTTTGTTTTAAAGCAATCATAGTCATGTTATGATTTGGTTTTTCAATAATGCACATATTTGATTCAAATCTAACGATGTAACCTTTATCGCATAGTTGACTAATACTCAAGAGATTATGTTTCAATCCATCAACTAGTAAGACATCATCAATGGAAAAATTAAATTTGTTACCAATAGTTCCCTTGCCAATGATTTTGCCCTTGTTGTTGTCTCCGAAGGTAACGTACCCTTCTTCTTTGCTGGTGAGCATAGAGAAATGAGATGGATCTCCAGTCATATGTCTTGAGCATCCACTATCGAGATACCATCTCTTGCTCCTAGCTTGTGGGTTTGTCTACAAAAGAGGATGATTTTTAGGTACCCATTTGATTTTGGGTGCCTCAAAAATTGACCCACTAACTTTGTTATTTATGATTGAATTTTTTATAGTTCCTTTAGGAACCCATATTAATTTTTGTGAACTAATTTTCCTAAATGGGCATTTGTAGGCAATATGTCCGGATTTGCAACAAAAGTTGCATTTCATATAAGAGGAAACATGTAATGTAGGTCCTTTTATGAAAGTGGTAGGATTTTGATGTAATCCTTTTACAAATCCAATTCCATTTCTATTTGCGATGTGACCCTTGTGTGCAAGGATCATATCTAATCCTTTGCTACAAACCTTAAACTTGTTTAAGGTTTCCTTAAGAAGCAAATTTTCATTTTTTATTGCTTCTAAGTGCTCACACTTAGAGCATGGAGGAGTTTGAAGACTATCAAACTTATCTTGTAGCAAAGCATGCTCTTTCTTTAAGATACTTAACTTCTTGCTAACAGTTCTACATTCATCAAATAATTCATGAAAAGCGATAGATAGTTCTTCAAAAGATAAATCTTCATTAAATAAATCACATACCTCTTCTCCTAACGCCATTAGCGCGTAATGAGCAACTTGCTCGGTGTTGGACTCCTCTTCTTCGGATGCGCTTGAATCATCCCACGTTGCCTTGAACGCCTTCTTCTTTGATGTTCTCTTTTTGGCTTGAGGACAATCGTTCTTGTAGTGTCCCGGTTTTTTGCATTCATAGCAAATCACTTGGTCCTTCTTTTGTTCAAATTTATTTTTTGTATTATTTTTAAATCTGTTCTTTCTTAAATATTTTTTAAATTTTTGAGTCAAAAGTGCAATGTCATTGTCACTGTCCTCATCACTTGATGTTCCTTTCAAGTGGTCTTCTTGTGATTTGAGTGCCATATCCTTCCTGTTCTTTGGAAGGGGGTTCTCGAGCTCGTCATGAGCTTGACATGTCATTTCGTAGGTCATTAGAGACCCAATGAGTTCTTCAAGAGGGAATGCTTTAAGGTTTTTGGCTTCTTGAATGGCCGTAACTTTTGGATCCCAACTTTTAGGGAGGGATCTTAAGATTTTAGTTACTAGTTCAAAGTTAGTAAAATCTTTACCAAAAGCTTTGAGTCCATTGATGACATCCGTAAACCGGGTGTACATGTCTCCGATGGACTCACTTGGTTTCATTCGGAAAAGTTCGTAAGAGTGCACAAGGATGTTGATTTTGGACTCTTTCACTCGGCTAGTGCCTTCATGAGTGACCTCAAGAGTTCTCCAAATATCAAAAGCCGAATCACACATTGAAACACAATTAAATTCGTTTTTGTCTAGTGCACAAAACAAGGCATTCATAGCCTTTGCATTTAAAGCAAAAACCTTCTTCTCCGATTCATCCCATTCGCTCATCGGAAGAGAAGATTTTTGAAATCCATTCTCGACAATAGACCAAAGCTCAAAGTCCATAGAAATGGGGAAGATTCTCATGCGAGTCTTCCAATATGTGTAATCCGACCTATTAAACAAAGGTGGTCGTGCAATAGAATGGCCCTCTTGCATGTCGGAGTAAGCCATCTCTCTTGGGTATTAAACCAAATATGAGAGATAACCTTGCTCTGATACCACTTGTTAGGATCGGAGCGGCACTAAGAGGGGGGGGTGAATTAGTGCAGCGGATTAAAACTTCGATGTTAACAAAATCTTTCGTACGTTAAGAACGAAACTTGAAAAGTTTAACTTGAAGGCGTATTCTTAAAGTTGCGCAGCAAGAGTAATAAGGAACTAAAGCAGTAAGAAGATTTGCAGTAATGTAAATGACAATAATAAAATGCAAACCAGAGATTACGCCGATTTTTAGAGTGGTTCGGTCAAATGACCTACTCCACTTGCGAGGCCCCTCTTCGATGAGGCTCCCACCTTCCACTAGTAAGTCTCTTGAAATAGAAGGGTAAACACCCCTCTTACAACCTTTTACAAGCAGCTCAACCTCTTACAAATTTTCAATAAAAAAGGAGGAGAACTCTCTAGCAAATTGAAAACAAGACTTGCTAAGACTTTCTAAGACTTTTCTCTCAATCAAAATACTTCACAAAAGTTGTAACCTCAGCTGAGATTTGAGGGGTATTTATAGGCCTCAAGAGGATTCAAATTTTGGGCTCCAAAATTTGAATTCTCTTAGGGTTCCCGGTGCTGGAGGTTCCACCGCCCAGCCAGGCGGTGCCACCGCCTAGCGCTCGGGTGCTGGACGGTGCAACCGCCCAGCCAAGGAGGTGTCACCGCCCAGCCAGGCGGTGCCACCGCCTGGCTCTCCAATTCATTTGTTTGGCTTAATTTTAGCCCAAACCAAATCTGACTCTGGGCCCAGTTGGCCCCTAACCAGGATATAGGATTATCTCTTAATCCTAATCCTAATTACGGGTGAACTACATAACACAAAAAAAATATCCTAAGCAAGTTTTTTAACCGCGAACGTCGAGTCTTGTTCCGGCGAGCTTTCCGACGAACTTCTTCCGACGGACTCCCTGCAAGCTCCCAATCTTTGTGATGACTTTAACGAGTAGCCGAGCCTTCTTGGCGATCTCCGCGAGCCTCCGACGATTTCTTCGGTGAACTTCTGACACGTTCCCGATTTCTTCTCGGATGGTTCCGGCAGCATCTCCGATTATTCTTCGGTCTCTTAAACGTCTATCGAGCTCGACTCCGGTATCCTTGCTTTATGTTTTCTGGTTATCGTAGTTAATCATGTACACTTAACTCAATAATATGGATTAGATCAATTAACCCACCAATTGATTATATCATCAAAATCCGAGATTCAACAGTTTCATCATCAAAATACGAGATTCAACACTAGCAAGACCTAGGAGATTGACGAGAGGCGAGATGGACCACATGATAGGCAATGGAGCAAAAGCTACTGTAGTAGCTATTGGCGAGGTCACCCTACATCTGCCTATTGGAGCTATTATTGCATTGGATACATGCTATTTTGTTTCTTCTATTATCAAAAACATTATTTCCGTTTCATGTTTGATTATTAATGGATATAAATTAGTTTTTGAGAACAATGGTTGTTCAATATTATTAGATAATGAGATCAACATGAGAGGAACATTCCATAATGATTTATTTATGCTGGACACTACTTCATATATCATGAATGTAAGTGTGTCCAAAAGAAAACGAGATGAGGTGAATAGTGCATACTTATGGTATTGTAGGCTAGGTCGTATTCATGAAAGAAGGATTCAAAAGTTACTATAGGATGAATATATAGATCCATTCGACTATAAGTCATATGCAACTTACGTGCCTTGCCTTCGTGGAAAACTGACAAACTCTCCATTTAGTGGAACTGAAGAGAGAGACATTAAGCTATTAGAACTCATACAGAGTGATGTAGACCCATGACAACTCATGTCATTAGTGGTTACTCCTACTTTATTACTTTTACTGATGATTTCTCAAGGTATGGAAATGTGTACTTGATGAAGTACAAGTTTGAGGCCTTTGAGAAATTCAGAAAGTATAAGAATGAAGTGGAGAACTAGATTAGAAAGAGTATCAAGACTTTTCGATCAGATCGAGGAGGTGAGTACTTGAGTACATAGTTCACCCAATTCCTCAAGGACCATGGGATTCTATCCCAATGGACACCTCCTTATACACCTCAGCTCAATGGTGTATCCGAAAGGAGGAATCATACACTGTTAGACATGGTGTGGTCCATAATGAGCTTCGGTGATCTGCCAATCTCATTCTGGGGATACGCCATAGAGACCATAGTTTACCTTCTGAACAGAGTTCCAACTAAGTCGGTAGTATCAACACCATATGAGATATGGAAAGGAAAGAAGCATGATCTTAAGGTTATTATGATTTGGGGCTGCTATACCCATGTTAAAAGACATAGTCTCGATAATTTAGAATCGAGGATGGATTGGTACAAGTTTGTGGGATACTCTAAGGAAACTTGTGGGTATTATTTCTATCATCCCGAGGACCAAAAGGTTTTTGTAGCCAAGAGAGCGTTGTTCGTTAAGAAGTAACACATTCTTAGCGAAGACAGTGGGAGCGTGATATAGTTGAGCGAGGTTAGAGAACCTAACTCCACCACTCTATAGCCTAAGTCTGTTCAGGTACCTAGCACACAAGTTTTGACTTTACATAAGTCTGGTAGAATATCTCATCCTCCTGAAATATATGTGAGACATATTAGAGGAGAGGATGTTGAGGATATAGATCCTTAGATCTACGAGGAGGCTATTACGAGTATAGCCTCTTGGAAGTGGCAAGAAGCCATGAATTCTAAGATAGATTCCATATACTCCAACAAGGTTTAGAACCTAGTTGATGCACCCAAGGGTATTGTACCTATCAGTTGCAAGTGGATCTTCAAGATGAAGATCGGAGTAGATGAAAAGGTAGAGACCTATAAAGCAAGGCTAGTGACTAAGGGGTATCGTCAAAGGCAAGGTGTTGACTATGATGAAACCTTCTCACCTGTAGCTATGCTAAAATCCATCTGAATTCTATTAGCTATTGTAGCACACTATGATTATGAGATCTGACAGATGGATGTAAGTACTGCTTTCCTCAATGGCAACCTCAAGGAGGAGGTGTATATGATATAGCTTAAGGGATTCATGTCTAAGGACTACCCAGATAGGGTGTGTATATTGCTTAGGTCCATTTATGGACTGAAGCAAGCTTCTTGAAGTTGGAACATAAGATTTGATCAGGCGATTGTTAGGATCAAGTCGGTACTAAGAGGGAGGGTGGGGGGTGAATTAGTGCAGCGGATAAAAACATCGGTTTGAAATTTCTTCGTACGATAAAAATTGATCTCAAAAGATGACTTAAAATTGAATGCTTATTCGTAAGTGTAATGAGAGCAAAGTAAGGAGGAAGCAATTGCAAAGTAAGTAAATGACAATAATGGAAATGCACACCGATTTATGGTAGTTCGGTCATTGTAACCTACATCCACTCCTAATTCCTCTTCACTCGAGGCCACCGGCTTCCACTACCGATCTTCCTTTAATGGGTGAAGATCAACTACCCTTTTACACTCGATTATCCTTTCGACAGGTTCAGGAGAGAACCTTTACACCTCTCTTTTAGACCTAGACCTCTCTTCTCCCTTTAGAAGAACTTTCTAAATACTAAGAAGAAGGGACTCTACTCTTCAAGAGAGATTATAATTTTTACTCAAGGATTCTTTTCCCCTTTTTAACTCACTTTCTTGCTATTCTAAGCAAGAAAACGTGGGATATTTATAGGCCCCAAATGGATTTAAATTTGGAGCCCAAAATTCAAATCCCTAAGATTTTGGGGTATGGGCGGTACCACCGCCTGCACTGGGTGGTACCACCATCCAGTCTGGTAGTACCATCACCTGACACACTATCACTAGGTGGTACCATTGCCCAGTCTTGCGATACCACCACTTGACAGCCTCGGAGATCGAGTTTTTTGAGTTTTCAAACTCACAAGCGGTTCCACCGCTTGTTCTAGCAGTGCCACTGCCTGACCCAACTTTTGGGTCACCCAATGAACCTCCCAATGAGCCCAAATCTATCCCAATTAAGGCCCAATTGACCCCTAATTGAGTTAGCATGGTTACACCAAAAGCTAACTTAATTAGCCCCCTAAACTACTTCGATCTTAGACAAATGATTATAAAGTATGAATCCTTTGTCCGGCATGTCATTGGTTCATCCGACGCTCATCTGATCCTTCGGCGTATCGTCCTTTCCTTTGGCATATTGCCCAATCGGAATGTTGACTCCTGCATCTTTCGATCTCCTTGGCACAATGTCTGATCCTTCGGCCCGATTCCCGAATCATGGCATGAGCCTTTTGCCGACACGTCGACCGATCCTCTAGCCCGACGTCTAATCTTTTAATATGTTCACTCCGGCCCAATGTCTGATTCTTCCTATTTTAATCAATTTGCATCTCCTTGATTGAAGCTAGTCCTACGTCACTTAAACGCACATTAGATGACTAACACATTAATTGATTTCATCATCAAAATTGGAGATTTAACAATCTCTCCCTTTTTGATGATGACAACCAATTGATAGTGGAGTTTAAACTAAACTCCCCCTATCAATATGCATATTGATAGAATCTTTGAATCCAAATTGAATTCAAGTCAAAGCAATCATGATTCACATCGTATGTAATACATCATATACATCATCATAATAAAATCCTGAGTATTGCATTCATCCTATGTAAGATCATTATTATAAGTATCACAATGGTATCAAAATATCAAAATATATTATATCCTACCATGCATGATTCAACTCATCATCACATCTTCTCCCCCTTTATTATCAACAAAAATGAGACGTGCATCTAGCAAGTTTTTGAAATATAATTTCAAATCATTGCATTTATCATCATATAAGCTAGCAAGTTTTTTTGTAAAATTTTTATACCTTTTGATATATGCAAGATATCATGTTTTTGCATCTACTTGAAACGTGCAAGCTAGCATTTTGTGTTTCTAGCAATTCTTTTTCCATGCAATTTGTAAGCTATCAAATTTAGTAAGTTTTATATAATTTTGGAACTTGAAAGCTAGCAAATTTACACATATGAAAGTTGGCAAAATTTTTGCATCTTTTGAGATGAGCAAGCTTTTTTGCTTCTCTTTAAGATGTACAAACTAGCAACTTTTTGCTTCTTCGTGAAGTATGCAAGCTAGCTAGCAAGCTAGCAAAATCTGCTCCCTCTATGTCATTGTCAAATAAAAGGAAAGAATATAATTTTATAATTCTTTTCCCTTTATATCAATTTTTAAATCATGATAAAGATAAAGTATCAATCTTATTTCAATATGTTTGTGCATCATTATAGTTTGATATTAAAACATGCACAATTTTAAAACCTTATATATCATCCTTACTTCATGCATGATACCAAAAATAAATCAATCATCACTATGGGCATAACATTCATAATGCTAAGACATTAAAATTTTTAAGCATTTATCTCTTCATGCATTAAATCAATATTTTGACATTAAAATTTTAAGTATTTTTCATACATGATACCAAACATTCATCATTTATTTTCTCCCCCTTTGTCATAGGCAAAAAGGAGAATCATTCAACAATGCAAGTGTTTGAAAGTATGTCAAGTAAGTTTTACACCAATTTATCCAAGCTAGCAAAACTATCTCCCTTAATGCACAAAACTTTTCCCATTACATCAATTTTCAAATCATCACGTGAAATATATCAAGAAAAATTAACTAGGTGATAAGATATACACATCATAAATACAAAAAAATTATACATAATAAACTTCAAATTATAAACATCAAAAAGTCTAGTGATATATCGTAGTTAATTTGAATACATCCCCCCTTTTTAGTGAGTACCAAAAGAATCATAGAAGGATAATTTATGAAAAATCTTGGTTCATAATAAAACTTTCAAGTTCTAATCAATTCATGAATATTAAAAGACATGATTCACTTTGACAAATATCCTTTTTAGTAAATAACGAAAAGAATTATTAGGAGATCAAAGATCTTGATTTTAAAAAAAATTCTAGTAACAATTCTGAGAATTCAAGATTGATGATATAGATAAAGATTTTCCTATAGCAAATAGAGTCATGGGAGTGTTACGATCAAGAGCGGCACTAAGAGGGGGGGGTGAATTAGTGCAGCGGAAAACTTTCACGATTTCAAAAGTCTACGTTTTGATTAAAACCGATTCCGACGAAAATCGTTTCGTAAGGAGTTTAACTTGAAAGCATATGTGAGTGCAGAGAAGGTAGTAAGAAGGTAATGTAGCTTGCAGTAATGAAACTTGCACAAATTGAAAAGAAAACCATAATTTAGAATGGTTCGGTCTTTGTGACCTACATCCACTTTTGGATTCCTCCTCCGTCGAGGTTACCGGCGTCCACTAAAGGCCTTCATTCAATAGGCGAAGACCAACCACCTCTTATAGCACTTTCTCCTTTTCACGAGTTTAGGAGAGAACCATTGCAAGTCTCACACCTCTCTTGAATGATCTCAAAACTTAGAAAAGGAGGAGGAGAACTCTAGCACTTGTTTAGAACACTTTTACACCCCAACAACTCAAGATTATCTCAATGCTTTCATGCCCTTTCATGCAGAAAAGGGTGGGGTTTTTATAAGCCCCAATAGCTTCAAAATGGAGCTAAAAAATGTCTAATCTCAGATTTCCAAGGTCCTGGCGGTACCACGGCCCTTACTGGGTGGTACCACCACCTAACACTTGACACTAGGTGGTACTACCACTCAGTTTGGGCGGTACCACCACCTGACAGGGGCGGTACCACCGCTGACAGTAATAATTGTTGGCGGCACCACCACCTAGACCACTTGGGAGATTGGGTCTTCTAGGCAGTGCCACCACCGGCCATGTTTTCAGGAGCTGATTGGGCTGTTCAATCCGGCCCAAATCAGCCCTATTAAGGGCCCAGTTGGCCCCTAATTAAATTAGTGAGATTACTTACCAATCCGAACTTCATTTACACTCTAACTATGATAATTAATATATGATCACAATACTTCTTATTATGGTGCATCAATTGCTCTTCCGGCGAGCTTCCGATGTTCTTCCGGCGAACATCCAACGAACTCTCAGTAATGCTCCGGCGGACTCCCAGCAAGCTCCTGGACTTTATGATGATCTTCTTAGCAAGCTCTGACGAGCTTCTTTGGTAAGCTCCTGAATATCCGACGAACTTTCGACGAACGTTCGAACTTCTGATGAACTCTCGAACTCCCAACGTGATCTCGATCTTAACTTCGACACAACACCTACTTTATGTCTTACTGGTATCGTAGTTAATCCTATACACTTTTCTCAATATATAGATTATATCAAATGATTTACAATTGACTTTATCATCAAAATCCGAGATTCAATAATCTCCTCCTTTTTGATGATGACAATCAATTGATGACGGAGTTAACCTTAACTCACCCTATCTATATGTCATACTAGAGAAAAGACATTCTTGAATTCAAAGCCTTTGAATTCAAGAAACAAACTGGTAAGATAAGTTCATTAAATTTATCAACATGCACATCATGATTTCTATCATGATCTAATATTCTCAAGATACAATTTCAAGTATGATGTCCAGTCATAACATCCAATTTTAAGTAAGATATTTCAAATATGAATGATGACAAAGATAGCAATTCATCATTCTATGGCAAAATATCATTTTTAAAATTACAAGTTAAGATCTAGATATCTTATATGAAAGACATTTATCAATTTGATACGATAAGATATATTTTTGCCATATTTCAACTCATGATATCTTATATGAAAGACATTTATCAATTTGATACAATAAGATATGTTTTTGCCATATTTCAATATGTTTTAAATGATAAGCACATAAGCATTTATAATAAGATGCATTGCATACATTGTCATCAATTTACCATATTTTAATATCATTTCTCCCCCTTTGTCATCAACAAAAAGGAAAACAATTCAACATTGCAAGTAAAGATTCATGCCACATTTCAATTTGTATTTGACAATACCAATCATATTTCTAGCATTCATGACATGGTATCATTCAAAAGTTCTCAACATTAAATGTTATCAACATTAAAGCTAAAGCTTCCATCAACTTCTCCCCATTTTTTTCATCAAGACTTTACATGAAGAAGAAAAGAAAGGAGGAAATCCATTAAAAATCAACTTTGTGAAATGATTTGAATCAAGTCAAAAATGATAAAAGTGTTTCATTAAATCATACTTCAATTTTCACAAGGATCAAGATATTCATGTGAAATCAAATCCTCACTCTTGCAAGTGTTCATCTCATACTAAAAAATTCATATAAAAATTTCTTTCATTAAGAAAGAATTCATGTGAAAGAATAAAAGAAATTTCATGAATGATCACATCAAATCCATTTCTCATAAAAAAAAATTCATAAGAATGAAATCTATGAGAGATGCATTTGTCAATGAATTTCATGTATCCAACATTATTACATGATGGAGCAAGGATATGGAATAAACTTGATATGGCATTAAACTCATGAAAGTTCCATTCAAGAAGATAGTCCGGAAAAAAAATTCACCAAATTCATGCATTCGAACAATTTAACATTCCTAACTTCGCAAATGATCATCAAATAATGCATCAGGTTATAAATACGAAAAGTTGAATGTCTCAAGGAATTTATTTAGTTAAAATATTTATCAAGTCCAATTCTTAGAGTGATAAATTCATCAAAGAAAGCAAAGAATTTTACCATCAGAGTAGGCAACATAAGATTACAATAAAAAAGAGATCACAACGAAATCAAAGTAAGCAGCATTTCAAGATTACAAATAGCAAGGTAATAAACATAAGATTATAATATAAAAGTAAGCATAATACAATAGAGAGATTTCATCCACTACTCATTTAGGTGGTGGTAAGTTAAAATGTCTAAACAAAGTATTAAACTGTTAGTGAATCTGTTGTAACTCGGTTAAGATGTGATCTTAGCGTTGTTCAAGTCGATTTTGTCATTGTTCAAAACAATCCATCCGAGTCCCTATGTCGTCGATAGATGAGGGAGGTGCTTGCTCTACTAGAGGTGATTCCTCAAAGGGACCAGTTGGAGGAGATAGATTACCCCTAAAAATTGGTGTTTTAGGTTCTGGTTCAGGTTGGAGGGGATCAATCCATCTAGGTAGTCTAGTCCGTATAATATTTCTAAATGTACATCTCATCCGTCGAAGTGGATTTCTATTTATGATACTAAATCTATCTAGTTTTATAACTTCTTCGTCGGGTGGAATAGCAATATCATAGGCATGGAGTAGTCTTATGATTAAGCCACCATATGGAAGCATCATGTCCTTGTTTGATAGTTCAATCATATTTTGTTGGATTAGGTAACCAAAACAATTATTATGTCCCTTCATAATCTAATACATGGTACCTAGTACCATTTGACTTACTTCATTATGATGATATTGCTTAGGGAGAATTATACTTATCAAGATGTGATGAAGTATTTTGATACTTAAAGGTAGTAAATGTTCACAGCTTTTTGGAAGAATCGTTAAGTTAGGATTACCAAATATTGTAACTAAGGCATCAATGTAAGTAGTCCCAACTGTTTCATCATCCCATTGTCCTTTAAAATAACACTCTCTTTCTTTTACCGGAATTCCTATGATGTTGCAAATGTTTCTATCCATAATGGGTATATGATATCCTAATAGATGGTAGATACCCTTTCATCTTTATCTACATGTAAATTGTTGTAACATAGCCTAACAAGTCTAGGGTAGATAGGTTCACTCATTTGAAGGATTGGGAGAATGTCTAGATTAGCAAACCATTGAATATTTACCCTTATAAACATGTCTTGATTCTATTGATGGAAATTTTAGGGCATGTTGATTAGAATCGAAAAGTAGGGAGTCATAATTTTCATCTAATCTCCTCTTCCCTTTGTCCCTAGAGGATCTTTTAGAAGCCATGAGACTAAACACATAAATGATACTAAGAACTACATATAAGAGGTAAGATCTATTGATAAATTGAGAGAAGAGGTTTGAGAATTACCCTTGTAGTAATCTTCTTGAAAGGTTGAGATTGATCCTAGAATTTGAAGAAGAGGAGGGTTTCCTTGAGTTTCTAGAGGAGGATCAAGGAGAATGAGGGGTGGAGAGGTGTTTAGAGGTGTTTGGAGGAATGTACGAGGGCTTGGGGTCAGTTCTACAGCTGGCCCTAAGTGCCTTTTTATAGGACAGAGGTTGCGGGTGGTGGCACCACTAGCTGGGTAGTGCTACCGCCTACCACCCGTGACAACTGGCGGTGCTACCGCCAGCTAGGCAGTGTCACCGCCAACAGGCAGTGAGCACTGCTCACATTGGTGTGTGTTGCTGTCATAGGTGATTCCAATTTTGCAAGATTTTTATTGTTGTGAAGCACACAACCTTATTTACATCATCATATAAAATTCACATCATAAGAGGAGAAGATTAGTATTGAAGTTTGTACGTTCGTGATTCATCATATAAAATGCATACGCAAGCATCGTAACAACTTATATGGAAAAATACATATGGCTCATTATGTATACTATAAGATCATGATTTAAGTGACTGATCCAAAGAATCAAAAAAGTCTAAAAACAAAATTTAACAAATTCATGATCTTATTGGATAGAATTCGATCCGAAAAAAAAATTGAGGGAATGTATCCAAGAAATTTAGAAATCCGAAAGAAGTGAGAAAGAGAACTTATGCATAAGAATTCTCAGGTTCGAGAGATCAAGATCAAGTGTTTATCACATAAGATTTCAAATAATTATTGCATCATGATATTATAAGTATCATTTTGTAACTAACAGTTTTAATTCTTATGATCCCTTTTTTTATTATTTTGGCTAGAGAGTTTTATGAGTTATTTTGGATCTCTGGTCATAAGCCTTGAGCATCTAAAATCAAAGTATTATCTCTTGCTCCTAGCTTGTGATGGTGCATTTTTCTACAAAAAGAGATGATTTTTAGGTACCCATTTGACCTTGGGTGTGTTGAATCTCGGATTTTGATGATGAAACTAATTGATTGTGTTTACATGTTTAAAAGCATTTTGAGTGATACAGGTCTACTCGATCAGGATTAGACAGTTAACGCAGGAGGAATTGACGTTGCGCCGGAGGAGATCACGTAAGGATATTGGATGGCAGAAGGCTTCAGACGTCGGGCATCGGGCCAAGAGCGGAATTGCGCCAAGGATATCGGGGTTGCAGAGGTCAACCGCTGATTGGGCAACAAGCCGCAAGAAAGGACGATGCGCCGAAGAATCAGACGAAGCGCCAACCAATGACGTGCCAGGCAACAGAATGTCAATTCGCTTTGTAATAATTATCTAGATTGGAGTAGAGTTTTGGCTTGTGTGTGTAGGATTAACTATGATAACGATGAAGACATAAAGAGAAATAAAGTAAGAGTCAAGCGCGAAGGATTTGTTGCGAGTTTGAGTGTTCGATGAAAGTTCGAAGGTTCGTCGAGAATGCTGCTGGAACTAGCCGAGAATGAGTAGGGAGCTTGCTGAAGGGTTTTTCGGAAGCTTGCCGGAAGGTTCGTTGGAAGTTCGCGGAGCTCACCGAGAAAGATCGGAGCTTGCCGAAGAAGCTCGTTGGAACTCATCAAGATCAAATCGTGAAGTCTAGGAGCTTGCCGGGAGTCCGCAGAATGGTTTCCGAGAGTTTATCGGAAAACCGTCGGATGTTCGCCGGAAGCTCGCTGGAAGAAGTCTTGACTTACGGACTTTGTAATAGCTTACAAAATGTTTTTAAATTCATAGTTAGCACATTACTTAGGGTTAGGATTAGGTGTTAATCCTATAAACCAAGTAGGGGCCAATTGGGCTCTAGTTCGGACTGGTTTGGGCCAATTTTGGAGCCCAACCAGTGAGCAGAAATAGTGTAGGCGGTGGCACCGCCTAGCACCCGAGAGCTAAGCGGTGGCACCGCCCAGCACCAGAGAGTTGGGCGGTGGCACTGCTTGGCTGGGCGATGGCACCGCCAGTCCACTGTCAATGTCAGAAACTGACAGGCGGTGGCACCGCCAGTATCGGGAATCAAAGAGAATTCAAATTTTGGAGCCCAAATTTGAATCCTCTTGAGGCCTATAAATACCCCTCAAATCTTAGCTGAGATTACAACTTTTTGAGAAGCAATTGTTTGAGAGAAAGTCCTAGCTAGTCTTGTTTTCAATTTGCTAGTGTTCACCTCCTTCTTTCTCGCTGAAAATCTGTAAGAGAGTGAACCGCTTGTAAAAAGTTGTAAGAGGGGTATTTACCCTTCCCTTTTAAGAGATTTGCTAGTGGAAGGTGGGAGCCTCATCGAAGAGGGGCCTAGCAAGTGGATGTAGGTCATTTGACCGAACCACTTTAAAATCGGCACAATCTCTGGTTTGCATTTCATTACTGCTATTTACATTACTGCAAACCTTCTTACTTGCTTTATTTCCTCATTACCTTTGCTGCACAACTTTGCGAATACGCTTTCAAGTTAAGCACTTCCGATTCCGATTTTTATCGTACGAAAGATTTGTCGAAACCAACGTTTTAATCCGCTGCACTAATTCACCCCCTCTTAGTGCCACTCTGATCCGAACAATTGGTATTAGAGCCCGATATTTCTCATTTCAAATTTACACCCGAGAGAAATGGCTCTTCATGGCTTTCAAGAGGGCTTTTCGGTTGTTCGTCCACCGTTGTTTAACGGATTGGACTACACATATTGGAAAACTCGAATGAGAGTTTTCTTGGTTTATATGAATTTAGATTTATGGAATATCGTTGAAAACGATTTTCAACTTCCCTCTAAACCGATGAACGAATGGTCGGATTTGGAGAAGATGTATTTTTCTTTAAACGCAAAGGCTATGAATGCCTTATTTTGCGCTTTGGACAAAAATGAGTTCAATCGGATTTTTACATGCGAAACGACTTTTGATATTTGGCAAACACTTGAAATCACGTACGAGGGAACTAGTAGAGTCAAAGACTCAAAAGTTAACATTTTAATGCATGATTTCGAGCTTTTTCAAATGAAGCCGAGCGAAACCATTGTTGACATATACACCCGTTTTACGGATGTCGTCAATGGTTTACAAGCTCTTGGCAAATGTTTCTCGAATTTTGAACTTGTTAGTAAAGTTTTACGATAACTTTCTAAAGCTTGGGAATCAAAAGTAACGGCAATACAAGAAACAAAAGATTTAAATATTTTTCCACTTGAAGAATTATCGGCTCATTGATGACATATGAAATGGTGCACAATGCACATGATGAACACAATGAACACTTGAACCACCTTCCAAAGAATAGGAAGGATTTGGAACTCTGGACAAATGAATACCACTTGAGCGATGACTCAAGTGATGAGGACAATGATGAACTTGAACTTCGAACACTAACTCTTAATAAGTTCATTAAACAAAAATCTAAAATAAACAATGAACTTGAACGGAGGAAGAGGCCAAAGAAAAGGAAGGCACCCAAGGATGAATCAAGAACTTCAAAAAACGAAACGACGAATTGGGCTTTGACGGGCTTCGACTACAAGGTAAGTAACTCAACTCTCTTGAATTATTTTGAAATTACTTAAAGTTTTTCATGAGTGCTTAATTTAGATAGTAGGAATAGAAAATAAAAAATTATTTTTCAAAAATTATATCATGTTTTTCTTTTAGCATCTTTGAAAAATTAAAAAATTTAAGCATGAAAAGATAGATTCACCTAAAAAGAAAAATGTATGACTACAACAAATAACAAAATGATTTTATTTGAAAATGCCTTATGCCCAATGAAACCATCATTGATGAATATGCTTTATGTTTAATAGTTTCTTTGGCTTATATGCTCTATCATTATAAATATTTTGAAAATAAATGAAATCATGTTTGATTTGAAGTAATGCATAATGATCATGCTTAATGATGCATTTTTTGATTTGACATAAAAGTGACTTTAAAAATGATGTATGTTTTGATTTGACATAAATGAAATAGGCATGCTTATATGAAATAGTGAAGTGTCATGCTTGACAATTGTATACTTAATGATGCATAAAGTTGTAATGAAAATATTAATATTTTAATACTATGATTTGATAATTTTATGCATGACATTGTAAAGTTATATATAATGATGCATAATGATGAAATTATGTAATAAAAATATTAAACATTTTGAAACCATGTTTTAGTGTCATGCATATTGATCATGCTTAATAAATCTCGAAATTATGCATGATGAATCTTACGATTTATGGATTATTGATTTTTACCATAATAAAAGTACCTTATTGATATTTGTTGTAATAATCTTACTCTTTCGGTTTTAAACATGATACATGTTTTTATTTGGCATAAATGAAACAAAATCGTATGTTTTGAAACAATCGAAAAGAGGGAAACATTCTTGAAAATTATTTTGCTCGATCTTATTGATTTTGATGAATCCATTTGTATAATCTTGTGAATCTCTTGGATTTTGATAATGATTTTGATGATTTAAATTTGAATAAATTTTTATCAAAATCACGATCTTGATCTCTTGAAATTTATAACATGAAATCCTTTATGAATCAAGATTGTTTTCTATTTAAAAGGAGATTTGTCGAAATGTTTCATAGTCTTTTAGTATTCATGATCTTAATAATTATGTTTTGAAACTTTATGTAAACCAAGATTGTTCATCATGATTCTCTCTTTGAATATTTAAAGAGGAGAATTTTCTAGATGAATCATGATTTTGATGATTGAATATTTGATGTGCATGAATTGAGATCTTGCTCTCCTACTATTCTTTTTGCTATTCATCAAAAGGAAGACTAATTCTAATAAACCATGATGTGCTATATGAATTTTATTGTATTCATGAAGTAATATCTCATCACTAATTTTTGTTTATATTCCTTCATGTGATGATATGAATGTATGAAACACATATGATATGATTTTTTTTATACAATTCCATGTATTCGTAAAATATTTATCTCATCACCCAATTAATTCCTCTTGATACTTGGAATATTTTAAAATATGATCTTGATAAGAATGTTTCAAGTTGCTCTTTGTGCTATATCTTTTCAAATGAATCTTGATCGTGAACTTGTTAAGAAGAATTTTAATGAACCATTGAATCATATCTTTGGTATTCATGAATTGATCTTTATTGATATATTTCATGAATTCTTTGCATATTTAGCTTGTTGAATGGTTGAAATTTTTAGCCATTGAGTCCTCCCTTTCCTTTTGACTTTGATAAAGGGGAGAAGGTTTTTGCTAGCTTGTGCATTGAAAATGAAAGTAAACTTTCTAGCATGCTAAGGAAGTAAAACTTGCAAGCTTGCACTTCTCAAAAAGAGAAGAAAGATCTTGCCTATCGAAAGAAGCAAAAAGTGCAAAACATCAAAAACATGCAACAAAATTGCTCTTGCCATGCTTTGTATAAAAAATAAGTTGATATCCTTAAAAGCATCGCATTAAATTTTTTAGTATCGCAATGTATCACATGTATCGCAAATTGAAAATTTTGAGACTATTATCATATCATGTTTAACAATTGATGTCTTTCATGACATGATTTCTTTGCATTTTTGTCTTGTATATATCATGTGATGATTGAAATATTGATTGATGCAAATTCATAATTTATGTAAAAGTCTAAATCATTTGTTCCTCTCCTTCTTTTCGGCAATGACATAGGGGGAGAAAGATTGCTAGCCCAAGGCAAATGCTGGCTAGCTTGTACTCTTCCCTTCTTTTCGACAAAAACAAAGGGGAGAAAGCTTTTGCTAGTTAGAACATGCAAAGAAAAGCAAAGTACAATCTTACACAAGAAGCAAGTATTGAATTGCCATGATTGAACTTAAGAATCTTACTATACTTTTGTGCTTATATGTTGTGATGAAAATCTAGCTTCATGTTACAAAAACTTGAATATCTTTTAAAATAGCTAGAGCTACTTCTCCTTTTTGTTGATGACATAGGGGGAGAAGTATATTGATGATTTCATGCATTGAATTGAATATTTTATATATATTTGCATGATGGTTTAAATGTTTTTCATAACATGTGATGAATGTTACTTGGATTTGGGATAATCCAAGTGTTCTATCAATGGCATATTGATAGGGGGAGTTTAGTTAAACTCCGGGGAGTTAAGGTTAACTCCATTAGTCATCAATTAGTTGTCATCATCAAAAAGAGGGAGATTGTTGAATCTCGGATTTTGATGATGAAACTAATTGATTGTGTTTAGATGTTTAAAAGCATTTTGAGAGATGCAGGTCTACTCGATCAGGATTAGACAATTAACACAGGAGGAATTGACGTTGCGCCGGATGAGATCACGTTAGGATATTGGATGGCAGAAGGCTTCGGACGTCGGGCATCGGGCCAAAAGCGGAATTGTGCCAAGGATATCGGGGTTGTGGAGGTCAACCGCCGATTGGGCAACAAGCTGCAAGAGAGGACAATGCGCCAAAGAATCGGACGAAGCGCCAACCAATGACGTGCCGGGCAACAGAATGTCAATTCGCTTTGTAATAATTGTCTAGATCGGAGTAGAGTTTTGGCTTGTGTGTGCAGGATTAACTACGATAACGATGAAGACATAAAGCGAAATAAAGTATCAGAGTCAAGCGCGAAGGATTTGTTGCGAGTTCGAGAGTTCGACGGAAGTTCGAAGGTTCGTCGGGAATGCTGCCGGAACTAGCCGAGAATGAGTAGGGAGCTTGCCGAAGGGTTTTTCGGAAGCTCGCTGGAAGGTTCGTTGGAAGTTTGCGGAGCTCACCGAGAAAGATCGGAGCTTGCCGAAGAAGCTCGTTGGAAATCGTCAAGATCAAATTGTGAAGTCTAAGAGCTTGCCAGGAGTCCGCAGAATGGTTTCCGAGAGTTTATCGGAAAACCGTCGGAAGTTCGCCGGAAGCTCGCTGGAAGAAGTCTTGACTTACGAACTTTGTAATAGCTTAGAAAATATCTTTAAATTCGTAGTTAGCACGTTACTTAGGGTTAGGATTAGGTGTTAATCCTATAAACCAAGTAAGGGCCAATTGGGCTCTAGTTCGGACTGGTTTGGGCCAATTTTGGAGCCCAACCAATGAGCTGAAATAGTGTAGGCGGTGGCACCGCCTAGCACCCGAGAGCTGGGCGGTGGCACCACCAGTCCACTGTCAGTGTCAGAAACTGACAGGCGGTGGCACCGCCACTGACAGGCGGTGGCACTGCTAGCATCGGGAACCAAAGAGAATTCAAATTTTGGAGCCCAAATTTGAATCCTCTTGAGGCCTATAAATACCCCTCAAATCTCAGCTGAGATTACAACTTTTTAAGAAGCAATTGTTTGAGAGAAAGGCCTTAGAAAAGTCCTAGCTAGTCTTATTTTCAATTTGCTAGTGTTCACCTCCTTCTTTCTCGCTGAAAATCTGTAAGAGAGTGAACCACTTGTAAAAAGTTGTAAGAGGGGTATTTACCCTTCCCTTTCAAGAGATTTGTTAGTGGAAGGTGGGAGCCTCATTGAAGAGGGGCCTCGCAAGTGGATGTAGGTCATTTGACCGAACCACTTTAAAATCGGTGCAATCTCTGGTTTGCATTTCATTACTGCTATTTACATTACTGCAAACCTTCTTACTTGCTTTATTTCCTCATTACCTTTGCTGCACAACTTTGCGAATACGCTTTCAAGTTAAGCACTTCCGATTCTGATTTTTATCGTACGAAAGATTTGTCGAAACCAACATTTTAATCCGCTGCACTAATTCACTCCCCCCTCTTAGTGCCGCTCCGATCCTAACAGGGTGCCTCAAAAACTAACCGGGTTAACTTATCATTTTGCATGGAGTTTTTTATAGTTCCTTTAGGAACCCAAATCAATTTGTGTGGGCTACACTTCTTAAATGAACAATGATAAGCTACATGTACAAGTTTGCAGCAAAAGTTGCATTTGTTTTGGGGTGAAATATGCCAGATAGGGCCTTTAACAAAGGTGGTTGGATATTGGTGAGAGCTACTCATAAATCCGATTCCACTTCTTTTATGAATGTGACCCTTATTGGCAAGGATCATGTTCAAGAACTTGCTACCAACCTCAAATTTTTCCAAGGTTTCTTTGAGTAGAAAGTTTTCCTTTCTAAGTGTTTCTACTTCATAGCATTTCATACATGGAGCTAAACTATCATTATGCTCAATTTTTAATCTATCGAAATCAATAACAAGTGAGGCATGCTCCTTTTTTAACAATGTATATTTTTTACTAATCAATTTGCATTCATCAAATAAATCATGAAAAGCATTTAATAGTTCATTAAAGGATTAAAAGGCTAGAAGTTCTTCTCCCTCTTTTCTTCTAAGTTTTGATCATTCAAGAGAGGAGTGAAAATCTGTAACGGTTGTCTCCTAAGCCCGTCAAAAGGAGTAAAACTGTAAAAGAGTGGTTGGCCTTCGCCTATTGAAGAAAGGCCTCTAGTGGACCGCTAGGGCCGGCGGTGGCATCGCCCAAGAGACTTGGTCTCCCAGGAATTTTGGGCAGTGGTACTGCCCCAGTCAGGCAGTGGTACCGTCAGAGCTCGGTCTCCGAGCTCTGCCAGGCGGTGGTACCGCTCAGTGTCAGAGGCCAGGCGGTAGTACTACCCAATTATGGCGGTGGTACCGCCAGGACCTTGTAAATCTAGGAGATGACACTTTTGAGCTACAAATTCAAACCAGTTGGAGCCTATATAAACCCTACCCTTTCCTGCATGAAAAGAAACCGAAAGCTTGCATTTATTCTGAGAATTTGAGAGCAAGTGTTGTAAAAGGCTAGAAGTTCTTTTCCCTCTTTTCTTCTAAGTTTTGATCATTCAAGAGAGGAGTGGAAATCTGTAAGGGTTGTCTCCTAAGCTCGTCAAAAGGAGTAAAGCTGTAAACGGGTGGTTGGCCTTCACCTATTGAAGGAAGGCCTCTAGTGGACCGCTAGGGCCGGTGGTGGCATCGCCCAGGAGACTTGGTCTCCCAGGAATTCTAGGTTGTGGTACCGCCCCAGTTAGGCGGTGGTACCACCAGAGCTCGGTCTCCGAGCTCTGCCAGGCGGTGGTATCACCCAGACTGAGCGGTAGTACTGCCCAATATCAGATGCCAAGCGATAGTACCATCCAGTTATGGCGGTGGTATCGTCAGGACCTTGGAAATCTGGGAGATGACACTTTTGAGCTCCAAATTCAAACTAGTTGGGGCCTATATAAACCCTACCCTTTCCTGCATGAAAAGAAACCGAAAGCTTACATTTATTATTAGAATTTGAGAGCTTAAAAGTGTTGTAAAAGGCTAGAAGTTCTTCTCCCTCTTTTCTTCTAAGTTTTGATCATTCAAGAGAGGAGTAGAAATCTGTAAGGGTTGTCTCCTAAACCCGTCAAAAGGAGTAAAGCTGTAAAAGGGTGGTTGGCCTTCGCCTATTGAAGGAAGGCATCTATTGGACCGCTAGGGCCGACGGTGGCACTACCTAGGAGACTTGGTCTCCTAGAAATTCTAGGCTGTGGTACTGCCCCAGTCAAGTGGTGGTACCGCTAGAGCTCGATCTCTAAGCTATGCCAGGCGGTGGTACCACCCAGACTGAGCGATAGTACCACCCAGTGTCAGATGCCAGGCGGTAGTACCACCCAGTTATGGTGGTGGTACCGCCAGGACCTTGGAAATCCGGGAGATGACACTTTTGAGCTCCAAATTCAAACCAATTGGGGCCTATATAAACCCTACCCTTTCCTGCATTAAAGGAAAATGAAAGCTTGCATTTATTCTGAGAATTTGAGAGCTTAAAAGTGTTGTAAAAGGCTAGAAGTTCTTCTCCCTCTTTTCTTCTAAGTTTTGATCATTCAAGAGAGGGGTGGAAATCTATAAGGGTTGTCTCCTAAGCCTATCAAAAGGAGTAAAGTTGTAAAAGGGTGGTTGGCCTTCGCCTATTGAAGGAAGGCCTCTAGTGGACTTCGGTGACCTCATCGGAGGAGGAAGCCAAAAGTAGATGTAGGTCAAGATTGACTGAACCACTCTAAATCTCGATTTGCATTTACATTATGCTCTCTATCTTAACTGCAAACTACCGCCATTGCTTTACTTCAACTATACTTTTATTTGATCTTAAGTTGAAGAACTTTCCGAAATGGTTTTCATCGAAAATGCTTTCTTCGTACAAACGTTATTTTAAACCAACGAAAGTTTTCCACTATACTAATTCACCCCCTTCACCCCTCCCCCCTCTTAGTGCTTTCGATCCTAACATAGGTGACTGGAGCCTATTTTGCTTGTGAAAAATTGGATCATGAATTAAAAGACTGCCCTTTGAACAAGAAGAAAAAGCTACTGCCTCTTAAATCATCAACCCATGTTAGAGTGTATGCTATCACTGAATATGATTCTAAAGCTTCTGAATCAGTGGTCGAAGGTATTATCTATGTTTCTGAAAGAATGCAAAAAAAAAAATTGTTTGACCATAGGTCTTATCTATGATTTGATTCCTAATATTTTGCTTATCATTTGGGCATTCAACCTAGACCATTGGATTATATTCTATAAGTAAATATGACTATTAGGGATTCTTTGATAACAAATTTGATTTGGTATCTTGTTTGATTTCTATTGGAGAACATGAACTTTTTACCGATTTGGTTCTCTTGGAGATTTGGAGTTTTGATATTATACTTGGTATAGATTGACTAACTTCCTATCATACCAGTATAGATTGTTATACAAAATGATCACTTTTTGTATACCAGACCATCCCATCTTTTATTTTAAGAGTATTGGGTATGATTTACCTCCTTGCCTGATGTAACCCAATATATCTTGCCCGGATAGACCTCAAAACAGAGAGGGTAAATTTGATTTTGATTTGGTCCTTGGAATAATCCCAATATCTAAGTCTCTTTACAGAATGACACCATTTGAGTAAATGGAATTGGGAAAGCAACTACAAGGACTATCAGATAAGGGTTTTATTTGGTCTAGTATTTCATCATGGGGTGCTTCGGTGTTAGTTAAGAAGCAAGATAGAACATTGAGACTTTACAATAATTGTAGACAATTGAATCGGATTACCATAAAAAACAAGTATCCACTACTTAGAAGTGCTGACTTCATTGATCAATTGCAGGATGCATAAGTATTTTCCAAGATTGATCGAATGTTGGGTTGCCATCTATTGAAGATCAAAGAGGATATTTTAATCACTTTTGGATGATTATGTAATTGAATTGTATTCTTTTGATGAAACTATTTGGGAGGTGGAGGAGGAAATGAATAAAATGTATCCTCATCTTTTCATCGATTGAGGTATAACCAATTTAGAGGACTAAATTTTCTTTTAAGAGGGGGAGAGTATAATATCCCTCATTTCTGAAATTTATATAAGGACTTATTTGTAAATTAGAGGACCTATTTGTAAATATAAAAATTTTAGGGATTAAACTATTAGGTTGCAGAAAAAAAAGAAAAAAAAGGGAAATTATGATTTTATCCCATCACCTCCCACGCTCTCTGTTTCTCATGAAACACAAAGAGATGCTGTGGGGCGTTGGGGAAAAGAAGAGGAAAAGTAGAAAAGAAGGGAAGAAGAGGAGAAGAAGAGAAGATGAAGAAGAGGGAGAAGAGAAGAAAAGAAGAAGAAGAGAGAAAAGAGAAGGAAGAGGGAGAGGAGAGAGAGGTGGCAGCAGCTAGGGCTGCAGGACATTTGTTTCCCACAGGTGGAAATAGAGGAGAGGATGTGTGGGGCATCGGGGAGGAGAAGAGAAGAAGAAGAAGAAGAGAAGAAGAAGAAGAGAGAGAAGAGAGGGAAGAAGAAGAAAAGAGGAGAGTGGTTGTGGCAAGAGTTGTAGCGTGGATGTCGGAGGATGCTAACATTACTCTGATACCATTGTTGAATCTCGTATTTTAATGTGAAACCAATTGATAAGTGTTTATGTTTTAATATACATTTTGAGTGACGCAGGATGCTTCGATTAGGATGAGATAATTAAAGTAGGAAGAATCATGTTGGACTGGGGGAAAACATGTCAGAAGATTGGATGTTGAGCCGGTGGATCGGTCGATGTATCGACAGAAGGCTTCGGGCATGGATTCAGGCATCCGGCTAAGAAGAGTAGATATTGCACCAAGGATATCAGAGTTGCAGAGTCAACTGGCCGATTGGGCAATAGGCCGCAAGAGAGGACGATGCGCCGAAGAATCGGACGAAGTGTCGAGGGACCAATGACATGCCGGATAACATGATTAATGCTTAGTATTAATTGTCTAGATCGAAGTGCATTTTACATATGCAGAATTAACTATTATAGCAAGGCATGAAGCAAAATGAAGTCCCGGAGTCAAGGACGCGACTTTGTTGGGAGTTCGAGAATTCGTTGGAAGTCGAGATGTTCGTCGGAAGTTCTGGTGGAACCAGCCGAGAAGTCTCGGAGCTTGCTAGAGAAGCTCATCGGAACTCACCAAGAAGATTGTCGTGAAGTCCAGGAGCTTGCTGGGAGTCTGTCGAAACATTTCCGAGAGATCGTCGGAAGTTCGCCGGAAGATCGCCGGAAGCTCATCGGAATAATAGACATACGGACTTGTTTATCTCATATTATGTCTTAGATTTCATAGTTAGCACATAATTGGGTTTAGATTTGGGCCAACCCAATTAGGGGCCAACTAGGCCCATGTAAGGACTGTGTTGGGCCCAATGAGAGGCCCAAACAATGCCCCAAGAAGTCTCACCGTCGTGGCATAGTCTACGAGACTGTGTCAAGCGGTGGTACGCCAGTCTTGGCGGTTGTACCACCCTTGACAGGTTGCCAGGCAATGGTACCGCCCAGGTTGGGTAGTGGTACAGTCTGACACTAGCGGTGGTACCGCCCAGTGCAAGCGGTGGTACCGCCCGTGCCCGGGGAACACGAGATGAGATGTTTTTAGGCTCCAAGTTTGAATCAACTTGAAGCCTATAAATACCCCTCTCATCCCTGGTTAAAGCATACAAGCACAAAGAGATTAAAAGTGAGAAAACACTATTGCAATCATAAGTGAATCCCCTCCTCTAAGTTCTAAGTTTAGAATTCTGTTTAGAGAGTAGTGTGTGTGCTTATAAGGGTTGTCTCCTAAGCCCGGTAAAAAGAGAAGAGAGGTGTCAGAAGGAGGTTGATCTTCACCTATTAAAGGAAGATCGATAATGGATGCCGATGGCCTTGACGGAAGAGGAATCGAAGAAGTGGATGTAGGTCACGACGACCGAACCACTCTAAAATCTGGTTTGCATTTTACTTCGAGCAATTTATTTTTACTGCAAACCTCTTTAATAGCTTACTGCCTTCAATACATTTGTGAACACATGTTTCAAGTTAAGCATTTCGGTGTTCGGGTTGTATTGTATGAATGATTTTTTGAAACCAATGTTTTTATCCGCTGCACTAATTTACCACCCCTCTTAGTGCCAACCCTAATCCTAACATTACTACTGTACTTCATTTTGATGATGATGAAAATGAAATCTCATATTTTGATAATGAAACCAATTGATAAGTGTTTACGTTTTAATATGCGTTTTGAGTGATGCAGGATGCCTCGATTAGGATTAGACAATTAAAGCAGGAAAAATCATGTTAGGCCGGAGGAAAACATGTCCGAAGATTGGACGTCGGGCCGGAGGATCAGTCAACGTATCGATAGAAGGCTTCGGGCCATGGATTCGGGCATTGGGCCAAGAAGAGTAGATATTATGCCAAGGATATTAGAGTTGCGGAGTCAATTGGCCGATTGGGTAATAGGCCGCAAGAGAGGATGATATACCGAAGAATCAAATGAAGTGTCGAGGGACCAAAGACATGCCCCACAACATGATTAATGCTTAGTATTAATTGTCTAGATCGAAGTGTGTTTTACATATGCATGGTTAACTACGATAGCAAAGCATGAAGCAAAATGAAGTCCCGGAGTCAAGGACGCGACGTCGTTGGGAGTTCGAGAGTTCATCGGAAGTCCAGACTTTTGTCGGATGTTCTGGCGGAACCAGCCGAGAAGTCTCGGAGCTTGCCAGAGAAGCTCGTCGGAACTCGCCAAGAAGATCGTCGTGAAGTCTAGGAGCTTGCTGGGAGTCCACTGGAACATTGCCGAGAGATTGTCAGAAGTTTGCCGGAAGATCACCAAATGCTCGTCGGAAGAAACCAAGACATAGGGACTTATTTAGCTTAGCATATGTCTTAGGAATCATAGTTAGTAAGTAATTGAGTTTGGATTTGGGTCAACCCAATTAGGGGCCAGCTAGGCCCATGTAAGAACTGTGTTGGGCCCAATGAAAAGGCCCAAACAGTGCCCTAAGAGGTGACACCGTCGTAGCACAGTCTCCGAGACTGTGTCAGGCGGTGGTACCGCCCAGCACTACCCCCCCAAGCGATGGTACCACCTAGGGCAGTGTCAATGTTAGACTAACACTAGGCGGTGGTACCGCTCGTGCCCAGGGAACCTGTGATGGGAAAGTTTTAGGCTCTAGGTTTAAATCAACTTGTAGCCTATAAATACCCCTCTCATTCCTGGTTAAAAGACACAAGCACAAAGAGTTTAAAAGTGAAGAAACGTTGCTGCAATCTCTTTAGAAATTCCCTCCTCCACTCTAAGTTTAGAATTCTGTAAGAGAGGAGTGAGTGCTTGTAAGGGTTGTCTCCTAAACCTGGAAAAAGGAGAAGAGGGCTGTAAAAGGTGGTTGGTCTTTGCCTATTTAAGGAAGACCAATAGTGGATGCTGGTGGCCTCGACGGAAGAGGAATCAGCAAAGTGGATGTAGGTCACGACGACCGAACCACTCTAAAATCTGGTTTGCATTTTATTTGTGCAATTTACTTTAACTGCAAACCTCCTTACTTACTCTTTACATCTACTATGCTTTTCCGTACACTTTCAAGCTATCTTTTCGAGATCAGTATTCAACAAACGAAAGAATTTTCAAAACTAACGTATTTTACTACTGCACTAATTCACCCCACCCCTCTTAGTACTGACCCCACTCTTGATCCTAACAATTGATATCAGAGCCTCATGATTTCTAAGTTGGTTTAACACCTAAGAGAAATGACTCTTTTCGACTTTCAAGAGGGTCACTCTCTCATTCGTCCTCTCTTTTTCAATGGGACGGACTACACTTATTGGAAAACTCGAATGAGAGTTTTCTTGCTTTCATTGAATCTCGATTTATGGTACATAGTCGAATCTGGTTTTCAAAGGTCTTCTCTTCCAATGAACCATTGGAATGATTTGGAGAAGAAGGCTTTTTCTCTAAATGCAGAAACTATGAATGCCTTATTTTATGATTTAGACAAAAACGAATTTAATCGGGTTTTTATGTGCGAAACGGTCTTTGATATTTGGCATTTTCTCGAAATCACACACGAAGGCATGAATAGAGTTAAAGATTCTACGATTAACCTTTTAATACATGATTTTGAACTTTTTCATATGAAGCCAAGCGAAACCATTGTTGACATGTACACTCATTTTACGGATGTCGTCAATGGTTTAAAAGCTCTTGGCAAATGTTTTTCAGATTTTGAACTTGTAAATAAGATTTTGTGTTATCTTAATAAGAGTTAGGATTCAAAAGTAACGACAATTCAAGAATCAAAAAATTTGAATACCTTTCCGATTGAAGAACTATTAGGGTCTTTAATGACCTATGAAATAACGTGCAATGCACGAAAGAACTTGAGAACCACCTTCCAAAGAATATGAAGAATTTCAAACTAAGAACATTTGAAGACCACTCGACCATAAGCTCAAGTGATGGTGAATATGAACTTGAACTCACAAAGAAATTTAAAAAATTAATAAAATAAAAATTAAAGAACAAAAAGAACGCAACTACTTGCTTTGAACGCAACTACTTGTATGAAACAAACTAAAAAGAGGAAAGCTTTCTCCTAAAAAATTTCTCTACTTTATTGATTTTTTCAAAAAGGAGATTAATGAATCTATTTGTATCACTTTTGTGAATCTCTTGAAAATGATTTTGAAAATATTTTTGATGATTTGGACGATTTGAATTTGAATGAGTTTTATCAAAATCATGATATTGATTTCTTGAAATTACATGAGATTTCTTTTTCAAGATCTCTTTTTTGTACACCTATAATTTTTTTGATATTTTATTTAAAGAAGAGATTTACTATATGAATCATGTCTTTTAGTATTTAATTGGTCTTATCCTTTATGACATAATTTCTTTGCATTTATGGCTTGTATGGCTTGAAATGTTTTGGAATGATGCATGCAACACTGATTTTTTGAAATAATGTGAAAATCAATATTTATCACTTTCGGAAATAATAGTCTAGAATGATGATTTAGAATCATGCATGTAATGATGATTTTATATTTCAGTATCATGCATGAAAAATGAAATGTAAAGTTTTAAAATTGTGCATGTTGTAAATTGAAACTATAATGATGCACAAACATATTGAAATAAGATTGATACTTCACCCTTGTCATGATTCAAAGTTGTTGTAAAGGGAAAAGAATCACAACATTGTATTCTTCCCTTCTATTTGACAATGACATAGTATCACGGACAAACTTCTAAATAGGAAGTTTGATGTAATGCTTATGTATGTCTATATCTTTTGGTATATTCATACTTTGCCTAGCATGTAGAGGGATAGCCGAAGGCTTAATAGTCCCATTTTAGTTGGGTTTGGTGGCCGTTTTAGGCTTGTAAATAAAGGTTATGTCATGTGGACACTTGTGAGAGATTTTCGATCTGTAGTGGACCATTTTGACCCTTTGTTGTGCAACAATTCAGAGCTTGTATAGTTTGTTTGTAATTTGCATTGTCTATGAAGTGTTTTCAGAAATGTTTGCTTGTGGATCCCGAATGAGGCATTTTCTCTAATCCGTTCTCTCTTTTGTGGGTCCTAAGGGACCATGGGAGGCTTCGGGGAGGCTGACCTTTGCAGACGAACACGCAAGGGTGCCGCACGACTTAGGCAAAACCAGCTAAGTCCGTGACAGATGGTATCAGAGCGGGACAAGCACTCATAGAAACATTTAGCATGCAAATATGGGGGACCTAGCGGGGCTGCATTGAGGGAAGTCAGCACAACGCAACTGTTTGGGGGAAAACGGGCATAGAGATATAGGGAAAATGATTCGTTCAGAGGAGCGAGCATTTGAGATTGGTATTCAAAGGAATGGCTAACCCTTCGCGCAAGAGGCACCATGAGAACAGGCAAGCTTGGAAGAATGCGGAGCGTACAAAGATTGGGATGGCTGATTTTAAGCTACGATTTAACGTTGACAACTATACTTGATGGTGCTCAAGGCAAGCGAGATGCTTGGTAAAGGATGAGACCATGCAAGGTGGAATGAGTCGCTCAGTGACCGAAAGAGTTGTACAAAGCTCACAGAGGTGAGGGGAATTTCTACTCAAAGAATTCGGTACTCATACATGGGCTTGTATGCAGACGATGGAATGTTCGCGGCCATCCAAAGGCGATCGAAACTCGGCGCCATGGAGCATTGAAACTTTCTCTTCGGCATGTAAAGGATACGTCCGTAGGAGGCTGAAGTGTGCAATGAGTTCAGCATGTTGCTAGGCCTTGAGTGGTACAGTGGGGGTTGTATTGACGTGGAGTCGCAATCTAGTAAGTGCGTTTGCAGGAGGTAGAACAATGCATAGTTTGTTCAGCAAATCGGAGTAGTCCAAGGGGATGGTGGTCTCCGAAATGAAGAGAGATATTGCTCCAATGGGAAAGTTATCCAAGAGGGATAAGTTCCAGCTCTCTAGAGGGAGAATCATGTGGGACAGACCTCACATGTTGAGGAGGAGTACCTCAACAAACAACAACTCCACGAAGCTCAATGGACTGAGCAAGCAATGAGGAGTTGTCGCATGATCTCACTCGAGAGAATGCATTGGTGGATGCATTATGAGATCAAGTGGGGGAACGACCCAAAGCAACACAAATGAAGGCACACTTGGAGTTGATATGGAGATCGGACTCAAGGGAGGGCTGACCCGTGGAATGGTGGGCACAAAGGCCACCATCAACTCAATGCAAAATGAGGAGTGGAGCAACTTGGGTGTAACTTGGTGAAGTACCCAAGCCGCATGAAGGGAGCTAGCATAGAAGATGGAACATAGAGCGGAGGCACAATGCTTTCCTTAGACAGAGGTCAAGGACATGAACTCTTGCAGAGGTAAGAGCAAAATCATGTTGTTCTATGGGTCCTTCATTCTGATGGTGCGGACTCATCTTGCATGGTGCCAAAGACGAAGGGAGCTTCTGGGCACATGCACCTTATCTCAGAGAAGCATTTGATGGAGGAACTAAGGCGACTCAACTTGCGAAGGCGAAGTTAGGTTCAGAAGGCCTTAGCATGGGGCAAGAGGCCACGGAGGTGGGTACTCTTGAAGAATATGCCATAGTGTTGCCATTCAAGTTGCCATGAAGGAAGCGGTGCGTAACGAAGATTGTGCTGGCAGGGGCAGAGGCCCAGGATCCAGACAATGGTGCACTAATTGTAGTGAAGTTGGGGGACTTCGGGAGCAACTAGGCGACAGACTATCCTAGAGCGATGTTTCATCTAGGTGTGACCCAAGAGTGGATGGATGAAGGTCGATTGCCAAAGGAGCGAACAAAATCGAAGGTGGAAGAGACCCTGCGATGTATTGGCAGAGGCCACACATGGAGGGATCACAATTCGAGTTCATCCCACAAGGATCAGAATGCAATGAAGATATTACCAGGAGGTGACATGGTGCAATGGATCGTGGTGGAACAGTTCATGGCAATGTGATACACATGAATGAGTCCCGTGAGGGACTAGATCATACGAAGGTATGATCGAGAGCTACTAGAAGCTCCACTTTGGTGAACAACACGATGGCAAGAAGGGCTATGGATTCAAGGAGTGAAGGCCATGGTACCGCAGAGGCGGGTCTTCCGTGCGTGCATCAAATTTTGCATTAGATGAAAGTCTTGGTCATCAGCATATGGGGGCTGTGTTCCACCAAGGGAAAAGTTCGAATGCAAGTACTAATGAGTCCCATGGGAGGGACTTGATCATACAGAGGTATAATCGAATCAGTTGGAGAGTTGGACTACTCTAGAGCTCATATTCGCTTAAGGGAGCCCGGCAAGTTAGAGGACAAGGTCGAGTAAGCAAACGTTACTATCAAAGAAGCTACAGAGAATAGAATCGGTGCAAACTATACAACATGATGGCAGAGGCCATACATGGGAGTTGCAGTCTGTCTTTCCATCGACCAAAGGGAGTTGCTTGGAGAACATAGAGGTGTTGAAGCAGGGGGTCGAATGGGGCGAGGAAGCAATGACAAGTCCAGAGGGACTTAGCTACCCAAAATCAAGCATCAGTTAGAATGGAGGTGAACTCGGAGGAGTGCCATAGAGACATATCTACTGATTGTGACAAAAAGGGATGTAGATACGAGGTAACGGATAGTAAGGCCATGGGCATGGCAGCACCATGGTACCGTAGAGGTGGGACTTCCGCGAAAGTCATTGATCCCTTGCTCTCATAGAGGGAGAGCGCTTGGTCGTGAAAGGGGCCGAGGAGGCGGAGCATGCAGAGGCAAACTCCAAGTACCGAGATAAGGCTGAAGAGCAGAGGCCAAGGAACTTCGTAAGACCGGTGTCAACGAGCTTCTCATCAAGATAGCCAAAAGTGAAGGACTTCAGGTCATGCAAGAGTGCACGACTAAGGAATGAAGCAGGCGGTACGCGGTGTTGTACCTTTGCTACTTAGTGGAGTAGGCGGTAGGGTTGATGGAGAAGACGATACAATCCCGGAGGCGACCAAATCTATTAGAGAATTCCTCCAAGTTAGGGTGAAAATTTCCTGCATTCTAGAAGTTCGATGGCATTGAGAAGGTGAATCAGAGTAACTAACTCAACGCAAGGAGTTTAAACACTTCAAGTGCTTCAGAAGTGTGAGCAAAGAGCAGGCGAAGGCCAGTAATCAGCTCGATGCATGGAGTACAACCTCGAGGAGGCGGACGAAGTCAAGTAACCTTTGCCTTCTCAACCCTTAAGAGAATGGGCGAAACCAAGTACCCTAATTCTCTTATCTATCCAGTAGAGGAGCTCTGCACAGGTTCAAAGACCATTCGAAGATATTAGAAGACAATAGTTGTCAAATCCTCACTATTGGTGATCAATGCTACTGAGAGTAAAGTATCCGCCTCATTTCCCAACAGAATGACAATCGAAAGCGGAAGTGATGCGAATCTATTTGGAAGTGACAACTAAGTGAAAGAAGAGTCGATGAGCAAATTTTGTGGAGGAAGGACCAAAAACTTTGAAAGTTTGCGAGGCGATGCTCGTTAAAGCTCCAACAGGCATCCACCCAGTTCAAGCAGCATGAGGCATCTGAGAGACTAGTGCATAGTAAGGATGGTCTTTTCCTTCATCTGGAGGATCCACAAGAATCAACAAGGATCAACACAACTCAGCCAACCCCACACCAGAGTCAGAGTCATTGGTGAGTTGAAGGAGCAAGGCGGATCAAAGGTTCGACTACTCAAAAATAGCAACAGAGAGCAGTTAAGAGCCAAGAGGCACATTGCAGCTGGAGCAGAAGATTGAAGACTCAGCAAAGGCGAGGAGTTGTAGTATTCATAAAGGCTTCGACGAGGACATCAAAGGAATAAGTGGGGTAGAATGTCACGGACAAACTTCTAAATAGGATGTTTGATGTAATGCTTATGTATGTCCGTGTCTTTTGGCATGTTCATACTTTGCCTAGTATGTAGAGGGACAGTCGAAGGCTTAATAGTCCCATTTTAGTTGGGTTTGGTGGTTGTTTTAGGCTTGTAAATAAAGGTTGTCATGTGGACACTTGTGAGAGATTTTCGGTCTATAGTAGACCATTTTGACCCTTTGTTGTGCAACTGTTCAGAGCTTGTATAGTCTGTTTGTAATTTACATTATCTATAAAGTGTTTTCAGAAATGTTTGCTTATGGATCCCAAATGAGGCGTTTTCTCTAACCCGTTCTCTCTTTTGTGTGTCCTAAGGGACCGTGGGAGGCTTCAGGGAGGCTGACCTTTGCGGACGGACACGCAAGGGTGCCGCACGACTTAGGCAAAACCAGCTAAGTCCGTGACAATAGTGGGAGCAAATTTTGATAGCTTGCTAGCTTGCATCTTTCAAGAAGAAGCAAAATGCTTGCTCATCTAAAAAAGATGCAAAAATCGTGCCAACTTTCATGTATAAAATTTGCTAGCTCATAAATTGCATGGAGAAAAACTTTCTAGGAAGCAAAGTTGCTAGCTTATTCAAAAATGATGCATGCAATACTTATGAGTTTATTATGATAATGTATTTGATGTATTGCATATCATGTATGTGAATCATGATTAAAATTGTATTGACTTGAATTAAATTTAAATTCAAGGTTTATCTTAATTATGACATATTGCAATAAGAATGATATTTTATTTTTGTCATAATTTAAAAATTGATGAATTGCACTATTATTTTTGTTAATCCCCTCTTTTTGTCAATGACAAAGAGGGAGACAAAATTTCTAGCGTGCACATCATGAAAATAGGCAAACTTGCTAGCTTGCTAATCTCAAAAGAGAAGCAAGAAGTACTATCTTGCACATCTCAAAAGATGTAAAATTTGGCTAACTTTTATATATGTAAAATTTGATAGCTTGCATACTATAAAATGATATAAATTAGCTAGCTTACATGTTCTAATATGATGTAGAACTTGCTATCTTGAACATCACCATGAATTACTAGCTTGCAATCTCAAGAAGCAAAAAGTTGCTATCTCAACAAAAGCAAGAAATGCTATCTTGTGATCTCAAGCAAAAGTGCTATCTTGCCTATCTCAAGAAGCAAAACATGCTAACTTGCACATCTAGAAAAATTGACAAATTTGTATATTTCAAAAAGCAAGAGTTGCCTTCTTGAACATCGCAAAACTGCTAGCTTGTATGTTGTAGAACTTGCAATCTTACTACCTTACATATCTATGATGATAGCAAAATTGGATGAAGATAAAACTGGAGATTATGTTTATCATGCAATGAGTTGAACTTGTATTTCCAAACATTTGATAGTTGGTACTTCTCCTTTTTGTTGATGACAAAGGGGGAGAAGTATGATCATGTTATGCATGATGATGTATTACAAATATTCACAATGAATATTTGAAATGACTTGAATTCAGCTTGAATTCAAGGTTCTATCAATATGGCATATTGATAAGGGGAGTTTGTTTAAACTCCAGGAGTTAAGGTTAACTCTGTCATCAATTGGTTGTCATCATCAAAAGGGAGAGATTATTGAATCTCATATTTTGATGATGAAACTAATTGATAAGTGTTTATATTTTAATATATGTTTTGAGTGACGTAGGATGCTTCAATCAGGATGAGACAATTAAAGCAAGAAAAATCATATTGATCTCCCAGTGAGCTTTCGGCGATCTCTCGGCAATGTTCCAGCGGACTCTTGGAAAGCTCCTAAACTTCACGACGATCTTCTTGGCGAGTTCTAACAAGCTTCTCTAGCATGCTCCAAGATATCTCAGCTGGTTCCGACAGAACTTCCGACGAACGTCCTGACTTCTGACAAACTCTTGAACTCCGAACGAAATCACATCCTTGACTCCGGGACTTCATTTTGTTTCATTCCTTACTATCATAGTTTATCCTGCACATGTAAAATACACTTCGATCTAGACAATTAATACTAAGCATTAATCATGTTGTCCGGCATGTCATTGGTCCCTTGACGCTTCGTCCGATTCTTCGGCGCATCGTCCTCTCTTGCGGCCTATTGCCCAATCGACCAGTTAACTTTGCAACTCCGATATCCTTGGCGCAATATCTGCTCTTCTTGGCTTGATGCCCTAATTCATGGCCCGAAGCCTTCTGTCAATACGTCGACCGATCCTCCGGCTCGACGTCTAATCTTCTGATATGTTTTCCCCCAGCACAACATGATTTTCTTGCTTTAATTGTCTCATCATGATCAAAGCATCCTGCATCACTCAAAATACAGATTAAATCATAAACACTTATCAATTGGTTTCATCTTCAAAATCCGAGAGTCAACAATCTCCCCCTTTTTGATGATGACAAGTAATTGATGACGGAGTTAACCTTAACTCCCGGAGTTTAAACAAACTCCCCCTATCAATATGCCATATTGATAGAACACTTGAATTCAAAAATCCAAGCAACATGTTATCATAAAACTTATGCATAACATCATACTTCTCCCCTTTGTCACCAACAAAAAGGAGAAGTTCCAACTATCAAAATTTTAAACATAGGAGTTCAAATCGTTGCATAATAAATCTCAAGTTTAATCATCATGCAAGCTATCAAAAATTTTGATTTTTGCAAGTTTATAAATTTTGGTAGATATGCAAGTTTAGCATGTTTGTTTTGCAATGTTCAAGCCAGCAAGTGTTTGTAAAAGAAAGCAAGTTTTGCAACATACAAGCTAGCAATAATTTAGAGTTGTGCAAGTTTGCAAATTTGCTTTTCTTTGTGATGTGCAAGATAGCATTTTCTTCTCTTTTGAGAAGTGTGATTATTTTTGCTTCTTTTGCATAAACGTAAGCTAACAAAATGTTACATTATTTTACAACATGGAAGCTAACAATTTGAGATGTTCAAGAAGCAAGTTTTTTATCATACAAGCTAGCAAATTAAAGATGTTCAAGAAAGCAACTATTACTTCTTGAAATAAGCATGTTACCATTCTTTGCTTCTCTTTTGAGATGAGCAAGCTAGCATGTTTTTTTCACTCTTCTTGAATTGTGCAAGCTAGTAAATTTGCTTTCTAGCAAGTTTTGCTCCCCCTTTGTCATTATAAAAAAGAAGAGAAGAATACAATGATTTTAATTCTTTTTTCCTTTATAACAATTTTCAATTTATGACAAAGGTAAAGTATCAATCTTATTTGTGCATCATTATATTTTCAAATTAAAGCATGCACAATTTTAAAACCTTACATTTGTGTCCTTACTTCATGCATGATACAAATAAATCAATCTTCACTACAACTCATCATGCACATTATTAAAATGTAAAATCATCAAATATAATACGAATTCATAACCTTACATTTCATTTTTCATGCACGATACCAAAAAATAAATCAATCATCATTATGAGCATATCATACATGATACTAAAACATTAAAATTTTTAAGCATTTATCAACATTTTGATCATGATACCAATGATACCAAACATTCATCATTCAAAGCAATCATGATATACATCATATGCAATACATCACATACATTATCATAATAAAAAGCATAAGTATTGCATGCATCATTCCAAATCATAAATATTTCATATCATGATGGTACCAATTTTATCAAATTACATCCTACCATGCATGATCGAAACTTCTCATTTGTATGCATCAAAATAAATTCATGAATATTTCATGCATTCATATCATCACATAAAGAATATAAAAAAAAAATTAATTGGATGATGAGATAAATATTTCATGAATACAAGGAATTTTACATAATAAAATTCAAGTCATAAATTATCAAGATGTCAAGTAGCATATCATGGTTAATTTGAATACATCCTTTTTAGTGAATATCAAGAAGAAGCATAGTATGAAAAATCTTGATTCATAAAAAAATTTCATGTATCGAATATCGAGAAATTAAGATGATGATTCATAAAAAAAAAATCACAAGTTATATTCAAGAGAAAAATCATCATGATCTCAACATTACTTTCAAGAAATTCAAAATGGCATAAATAATTTTATTGATCTCTTAGTGAAAAATCGATAAGGTAGGGACTTGAGAAGTTTTCAAGAAAAAACTTTCCTCTTTTTGTTTGTTTGTTTCATACAATCATGCCTTTGTCTTTTTTTAATGCCAAATGAAAATATATATCATCATTTAAAATAAAAGTGTAAGATTTATTACGATAAAGATCAATAAGCCACTTTCATTATGGTAAAAATCGATAATCCATAAATCGCAAGATTCATCATGCATAATTTTGAATTATAAAACCATTAAACATGATTTCAAAACAATATGCTCAAGTTTTTGTATGAAATCCATCCATCTTGTTTAAAACCGAAAAAGCAACATTTCATCATGAATAACTTCAAAGTCTCATGCATAGAATAAAATCATCAAGCATGATTTCATTAAACATAAAGAATCTTCAATCAAAATCATGAAATCATCAAGATACACATTAATGCTTCTTAAACTAATCTTGTTAGGTGTACAAGCATTTGATTTATATCTAATATTTTATTGTATTATTACATCATTAAAACATCAAGCATGATTTCATAAGGCATTCAAAATCATTTTGTTTGTTTATCATAAAACATACAATTTTCATGATTATTTTCAAAATTACTAGCATGATCCCAATTTTTTTAGCATTTTCATTACATTATTAAACATGCAATTTTCAAGAAAAATAATTAAAGTAAATGAAAAATAACACATGAAAAAACATCATGTAATTTCGAAATAAACTAAAGGCATTTTGATTACCTCATAGTCGAATGCCATTAAGGCGTAGTTTGCCACCTCGCCTTTATTTTTCTTCTCGTCTTCGGATGAGCTTGACTCGTCCAAAATCGCCTTCTTCTTCTTCTTAAGTTCATTTTTAATTTTCGATTCTTGTTTTAAAAATTTCATGAGTTCAAGTTCACCATCACTTGAGCTTATGCTCGAGTGGTCTTCAATTGTTCTAAGTCCGAAATCCTTCCTATTTTTTGGAAGGAGGTTCTCAAGTTCTTCATGTGCATTGCACGTCATTTCATAGGTCATCAAAGACCCTATTAGTTCTTCAATTGGAAATTGGTTCAAGTTTTTTTATTCTTGAATTGCCGTTACTTTTGAATCCCAAGTTTTAGAAAGTGAACGTAAAACTTTATTAACAAGTTCAAGATTTGAAAAACATTTTTCAAGAGCTTTTAAACTATTGTTGACATCTGTAAAACGGGTGTACATGTCAACAATAGTTTCACTCGGCTTCATTTGAAACAGCTCGAAATCTTGCGTTAAAATGTTAATCTTCAAAACTTTTACTCTACTAGTGCCTTCGTGTGTGGTTTCAAGAATATGCCAAATATCGAAAGTCGTTTCGCATAAAGAAACCTAATTGAATTCGTTTTTGTCTCAGGCACAGAATAGAGCATTCATAGCTCTAGTATTTAAGGAAAAAGTCCTCTTCTCCAAATCATTCCAATGGTTCATTGAAGAGAAGACCTTCGAAATCTATTTTTAACAATATTTCAGAAATTTAAATCCAACTAAAGCAAGAAAACTCTCATTCGAGTTTTCTAATAAGTATAGTCCGTCCCATTGAAAAAGGGAGGACGAATGAGAGAGTGACCCTCTTGAAAGCTAAAAAGAGCTATTTCTCTTGGGTGTTAAACCAAATGAGAAATATAAGGCTTTGATACCAATTGTTAGGAACGGGGTCGGCACTAAGAGGGGGGGGTGAATTAGTACAGTGGTAAAATACATCGATTCTGAAAATTCTTTCGTTCGTTGAAAATTGATCTCAGAAAGATAGCTTGAAAGCATACGGAAAAACGTAGTGGATGTAAAGCAAGTAGGGGGTTTGCAGTTAAAGCATATTGCACAAATAAAACACAAACTAGATTTTTATAGTCGTTCGATTGCCGTGACCTACATCCACTCCACCGATTCCTCTTTTGTTGAGGCCACCAGCATCCACTATTGGTCTTCCTTCAATAAGCAAAGACAAACCACCTTTTACACCCGTCTTCTCCTTTTCTTGGGTTTAGGAGACAACCCTTATAAGCACTCACTCCTCTCTTACATAATTCTAAACTTAGAGTGGAGGAGGGAATTTCTCAAGAGATTGCAATAGTGTTTTCTCACTTTTAAATTCTTTGGGCTTGTGTATGTTAACTAGGGATGAGAGGGGTATTTATAGGCTTTAAGTTGATTCAAACTTGGAGCCTAAAAACATCTCATCTCGGGTTTCCCGAGTACGGGCGGTACCATCGCAGGTGTGAACCAGACACTGACACTGCACTGGGTGGTACCACCACCCAGACTAGTGGTACCACTGCCTGCAGCCTCTCGAAAGCTATGTTTGGGCGGTACCACCGCCCAGACCGACGATACCACCATCTGACACAATCTCGGAGACTGTGCCACGACGGTGTCACCTCTTGGGGCATTGTTTGGGCCTTTTCATTGGGCCCAACATAGTTCTTACATGGGCCTAGTTGGCCCCTAATTGGGTTGGCCCAAATCCAAACCTAATTACGTGCTAACTACGAAATCTAAGACATTTGATAAGCTAAACATGTCCCTATTTCTTGGTATCTTCCGGCGAGTTTCTAGCGATCTTCCGACGAACTTCCGACGATCTCTCGACAATATTCCAGCGGACTCCCAGCAAGCTCCTATACTTAATGATGATATTCTTGGCAAGTTCCGACAAGCTTCTCTAGCAACCTCTGAGACTTCTCGGCTGGTTCCGATAGAACTTCTGACGAACGTTCGGACTTCTGACGAACTCTCGAACTCCCAATGAAATCGCGTCCTTGACTCCGGGACTTCATTTTGCTTCATGCCTTGCTATTGTAGTTAATCCTACACATGTAAAACACACTTTGATCTAGACAATTAATACTAAGCATTAATCATGTTGTTCGGCATGTCATTAGTCCCTCGACGCTTCGTCCAATTCTTCGGCGCATCGTCCTCTCTTGCGGCCTATTGCCCAATCGGCCAGTTGACTCTACAACTCTGATATCCTTGGCGCAATATCTGCTCTTCTTGGCCTAATGCTCGAATTCATGGCTCGAAGCCTTCTGTCGATACGTTGACCGATCCTCCGGCTCGACGTCTAATCTTCTGACATGTTTTCCCCTAGAACAACATGATTCTTCTTTCTTTAATTGTCTTATCCTGTTCGAAGCATCTTGCGTCACTCAAAACATAGATAAAATCATAAACACTTATCAATTGGTTTCATCATCAAAATTCGAGATTCAAGACTACTTACCCTGATGCCTTAGGAACAATTTTTGGTAATCCTAACCTAACTATTCTTCCAAAAACTAAGATCATTTACTACCTTTAAGTACCAAAATACTTCATCACATCCTAATAAGTATTATTCTCCCAAAACAATATCATCATGATGAAGTAAGCCAAATGGAATTAGGTAGCATGTATTGGATTATGAAGTGACAATAATTATTTTAGTTACCTAATCCAATAGAACATGATTGAACTATCAAAAAAGGATATGATGCTTCCATATGGTGGCCTAATCACAATACTACTCCATACCTATAACATTGTTATCCCACCTGATGAAGAAGTTATAAAATTAGATAGATTTAGTATCATAAATAGAAACCTACTTCGACGATGTACATTCAGAAATGGTATATTGACTAGACTGCCTAGAAGGACTGATCCCCTCCAACCAGAACCATGTTGAATCTTGTATTTTGATGATGAAACTACTTGATATATGTTTATTATTTAATCTACGTTTTGAATGACGCAGGATGCTTCGATCAGGATGAGACAATTAAAGCAGGAAAATCATGTTGTGCCGGAGGAACATGTCAGAAGATTGGACGTCGGGCCGGTGGATCGGTCGACGTATCGACAGAAGGCTTCGGGCCGTGGACTTGGGCATCTGGCCAAGAGGAGCTGGTATTGTGCCAAGGATATTGGAGTTGCAGAGTCAACTGACCGATTGGGCAATAGGCTGCAGGAGAGGACGATGCGCCGAAGAATCGGACGAAGCGTCGAGGGACCAAAGACATGCCGGACAACTTGGTTAATTACTTAGGATTAATTGTCTCGATCGAAGTTTTGTTTTAAGTGTGCAGGATTAACTACGATGGAAGAAAGACATGCAGCAGGAGTTGCGCTGAAATATGTTGAATCTCGTATTTTGATGATGAAACTACTTGATATATGTTTATGATTTAATCTGCGTTTTGAGTGACGCAGGATGCTTCGATCAGGATGAGACAATTAAAGCAAGAAAATCATGTTGTGCCGGAGGAACATGTCAGAAGATTGGACGTCGAGCCGGTGGATCGGTCGACTTATCGACAGAAGGCTTCGGGCCGTGGACTCGGGTATCGGGCCAAGAAGAGCGGGTATTGTGCCAAGGATATCGGAGTTGCGGAGTCAACTGGCCGATTGGGCAATAGGCTGCAGGAAAGGACGATGCGCCGAAGAATCGGACAAAGCGTCGAGGGACCAATGACATGCCGGACAACTTGGTTAATTGCTTAGGATTAATTATCTCGATCGAAGTTTTGTTTTAAGTGTGCAGGATTAACTACGATGGAAGAAAGACATGCAACAGGAGTTGCACCGGAGTCAAGACAATGATCACGTTGGGAGTTCGAGAGTTCGACGGAAGTTCGGACTATCGTCGGAGGTTCTAAGGGAACAAATCCGAGAAGTCCATGAGCTTGCCAAAGAAGCTCGTCAGAACTCGCCAAGTGGATCGTCGCAAGTCCAGGAGTTTGTCGGAAGTCCGAGGAGCATCATCGAGGGTTCATCGGATGATCGACGGAAGTTCGCCGGAAGCTCGCTGGAAGAAGCGATTGACGCACCGGAGCAAGTTGCAGTAAATGTCTTAGGAAAAATCGTAGTTAGCACAATGATTAAGTTGGAAATGGGAGGTGATCCCATTAACTTAATATTGGGGCAATTGGGCCCCTGAAAGACCCAAAATTGGGCCGAATGGATCAACCCATTCGGACCCTGATTGCTGTGGGAGGTGCAACTGCCCAAGCCAGGAGGTAGCACCGACTAGGCTAAGTCTCCGAGCGAGACTGGGTGGTGCAACCGCTCCAGCCAGGAGTTAGCACCGCCTGGGCTCAGTCTCCGAGCGAGACTGAGCGGTGCAACCACCCCTAACAAGAGGTGGCACCGCCTGAGCTCGGTCTTCGAGCTCTGGCAGGTGGTGCAACCGCCTCAGTCAGGAGGTGCAACCGCCTGAGCTCAGTCTTCGAGCTCTGGCAGGAGGTGCAACCGCCCCTGACAGGAGGTGGCACCGCCTAGAGGCTCAGTCTTCGAGCTCTGCCAGGCGGTGCAATCGCTCTAGTCAGGAGGTGCAACCGCCTGATCCCGGAATTTCGGGAATTGACAGTTTTGAGCTCTAAATTTAAACTGGGTTGGGGCCTATAAATACACCACCCATTCAGCACTGAAAGAGAACAGATATACGCCGAAATCTTTATCTTTTTCTATGATTCTTAGAGCTCAAAATTGTTGTAAAGGCCAAAAGTTCTTCTCCCTCTGTTCTTCCAAGTTCTGAGTTGTAAAGAGAGGAGAGAAATTTCTTTAAGGGTTGACTCCTAAGCCCGTCAAAAGGAGTGAAACTATAAAAGGGTGGTTGGCCTTCGCCTATTGAAGGAAGGCCTCTAGTTGACATCGGTGACCTCGTCGGTGGAGGAAGCCAAAAGTGGAGTAGCTCAAGATTGACCGAACCACTCTAAATCTCGGTTTGCATTTACTTTGAGCATTTTATCTTTACTGCAAACCTCCTAAATAGCTACTGCCTTCTGCGTTTTTACGAACGAGTTTCTAAGTTCAGAGCTTTCCGAATCTGCGTCTAAACGTAAATCAGTTTTTTCGTACGATCATAACATTTCAGTTTATATTTACGTTTTTATTTCAATCATAACTGCAAACTGCCTTCTGCGCATTTATAAAACATATCTCAAGGTTCAGTATCTTCAAAATTGACATTTAGACGTAAACCGGTTTTATCGTACGAACGTCGCATTTCAGTTTGCGCATGCATTCTGATTTTCATCATAAACTGCAAACTGCCTTTGTAGATTTACTTTAACGTCATCTCGCTTAATCTTAAAGTTAAAGTAATCTTAGAATTAGCTTTTACGTCGAAATCATTTTTTATCAAACGAACGCAGCTTTCGGTTTTAATCGCTGAAAAATTTCCGCTGCACTAACAATTGGTATCAGAGCCTAGTATTTCTCATTTCAGACTTACACCCAAGAGAAATGGCTCTTCATGGCTGTCAAGAGGGCTTATCGGTTTTTCGTCCACCGTTGTTTAACGGATTGGACTACACTTATTGGAAAACTCGAATGAGAGTTTTCTTGATCTCTTTGAATTTGGATTTATGGAATATCATTGAAAATAGTTTTCATCTTCCCTCTAAACTGATGAACGAATGGTCGGATTTGGAGAAGAAGTATTTTTCTTTAAACGCAAAGGCTATGAATGCCTTATTTTGCGCTTTGGACAAAAATGAGTTCAATCAGATTTCTACGTACGAAACGACTTTTGACATTTGGCGAACACTTGAAATCACGCATGAGGGAACTAGTAGAATCAAAGACTCGAAAGTTAACATTTTATTGCATGATTTTGAGCTTTTTCGAATGCAACCAAGCGAGACTATAGGCGACATGTACATCCGTTTCACGGATGTCGTCAATAGTTTAAGAGCTCTTGGTAAATGCTTTTCGGATTTTGAACTCGTAAACAAGATTTTGCGTTCTCTTTCTAAAAAGTGGGATTCAAAAGTAACTGCAATACAAGAAGCTAAAAACCTAAACAACTTACCACTTGAAAAACTAATTGGTTCGTTGATAACATATGAAATGGTGCATAATGCACATGATGAACATGATGAACAAAATCACCTTCCAAAGAACAGGAAGGATTTGGAACTCCGGACAAATGAATACCACTTGAGCGATGACTCAAGTGATGAGGACAATGATGAACTTGAACTTCGAACACTAAATCTTAATAAATTTATTAAACAAAAATCTAAAATAGACAATGAACTTGAACGAAGGAAGAGGCCAAAGAAGAGGAAGGCAACCAAGGATGAATCGAGTCCCTCCGAAGACGAGAAGAAAATCAAGAAAGGCGAGGTGGCAAGCTACGCCTTAACGACATTCAACGATGAGGTAATCAAAACCCCCTTAATTTATTTCGAAATTACATGATGCTCTTCATAATGCATTTTCTTTTTTAGTATAGAATTAATTTTCCTGAAAATTACATGTTTAAAAAAAAAATTAAAAAAAAAATTATAATGAAAATGCAAAATTTATGATCATGCTAGTAGTTCTGAAAATAATCATGAAAAATGCATATTTTATGATAAACAAACAAAATGATTTTGATTGAAAATATGAAATCATGCTTGATGATATAATGATGTTTTGATACCATGATTTTATTCTATGCATGAGATTTTAAAAATCGTGTTTATTGGTTTTATAATTATAGATGATGAATCTTGCGATTTTCGATTATCACGGTAATGAAAGTGCCTTATTGATCTTTGTCATAATAAAACTTGCACTTTCGATTTTAAAACATGCTACATGTTTGACATAGATGAAATAAAATCATAGGAATTAAAACAACTAAAAAGAGAAAAGTATTTTTCTTGAAAATTTATTTTTCTCTACCTTATTGACTTTTTCACTAAGAGATTAATAAAATTATCTATGCCATTTTGAATCTCTTGAAATTAATGTTGAGATTTTGATGATTTGAATTTAATGGGTTTTGTCAAAATCATGATCTTAATTTCCCATGATTTATAACTTGAAATCATTTATGAATCAAGATCACCTACTTTGTGTTCTTATTGAAATTTATTGAAATGAATCGTGATTTCTTGGAATTATAACTTGAGAATTCTTTTTTATCAAAATAACTTACTATGATTCCTTCATTTTGCTATTTGAGTTATCTAAAAAGAATCATAATATGTCTCTTAATATTCATAATTTGTCTTCATGATTCGTAAATCTCATTACCAATTCTTCTTGATATTCCTTATGTGATGATATGAATACATGAAATATTCATTAATTGATTTTGATGTATACAAATGAAAAGTTATGATCATGCATGGTAGGATATAATTTGACAAAATTGATACCATCATGTTGCAAAATAAATGATGATTAGGAATCATGCATTAATGATGATTGTATATTTTATGATTTGGCAAGATGCATGCAATGATGAAATATTCATGAATTTGAAATGATGCATGCAATACTTATGACAATGATGTACATGATGTATTGCATATGATATGTATCATGAATGCTTTAAATGATGAATGTTTGGTATCATGATCAACATGTTGATAAATGCTTAAAAATTTTAATGTTTGAGTATCATGTATGATATACCCATTAATGATGATTCATTTTTCGGTATCGTGTATGAAAAATAAGGCTTTTGAAATTGTGTATGTTTTAATTTGAATATATAATGATGCACAAATAAAATTGATACTTACCTTTGTCATAATCTGAAAATTGAAAAAAAAGGGTCTTCCCTTCTTTTTGACAATGACAAAGGGGGAGATAGATTGCTAGCACAATTCAAGAAAAAGGTAAAAAATTACACTTCTCAAAAGAGAAGAAATTGCTATCTTGAACATCACCGATAATTGCTAGCTTGAAATGTCAAGAAAATGTAAAAACTTGTTTACCTTCTTGCACATCTAAAGAGAAGATGCAAATGTAACACTTGCCAAATTGTTTGCTTGCCTCATGTAAAACATTATCTCTTGCTAGTTTGGCATTTTGCTAGCTTGCACTTTGCAAAGAAAGCAAAAATGACACTTCTCAAAAGAGAAGAAAGAGCTTGTTATCTTGAACATCACAAGCTTGCCAAACAAAAATTGCAAAAGTGCTATCTTGCCTATCTCAAGAAGCAAAACTTACAACTTGCACATTGCAATAGGAAGCAAGAATCATAAGCTTACACAAGAAAGCTATCTTGCATTTGCTAGCTTGTATGTAGTAAAACTTGCATATCGTAAAATTTGCTAGCTTTTAGTATAAAGAGAAGCAAATAGTTGCTATCTCAAGAAAATTAAACATGCTAAACTTACACATTGCAATGGAAGCAAAATTGCAAGCTCAAACATTGCAAAGGAAGCAAAAATTTGCTAGCTTGCAACTTGCATATTTCAAGAAGCAAGAGTTGCCTTCTTGAACATCTCTAAATTGCTAGCTTGCATGTTCTAAAAGTGCTATCTTGTATGCTGTAAAACCTGCATATCTAAAACTTGATAGCTTAAATGTTCTAAGCATGATGTAACACATTGCTAAATTTTCTGGCTTCAAAACAGCATGATGATAAAACTTGATATTATGTTTTTCATTCAATGAGTTGAACCAAAATCACAAACACTTGATTGTGGTACTTCTCCTTTTTGTTGATGACAAAGGGGGAGAAGTATGTTGATGAAATGACATGTTATGCATAAGTTCATGATGACGTGTTGCAAGTATTCATGATGAATATTGCAATGACTTGAATTCAGTTTGAATTCAAGGTTCTATCAATATGACATATTGATAGGGGGAGTCTGTTTAAACTCTGGGAGTTAAGTTTAACTCCGTCATCAAGTGGTTGTCATCATCAAAAAGGGGGAGATTGTTGAATCTCGTATTTTGATAATGAAACTACTTGATATATGTTTATGATTTAATCTGCGTTTTGAGTGATGCAGGATGCTTCGATCAGGATGAGACAATTAAAGCAGGAAAATCATGTTGTGCCAGAGGAACATGTCAGAAGATTGGACGTCGAGCCGGGGGATCGGTCGACGTATCGACAGAAGGCTTCGGGCCGTGGACTCAGGCATCGGGCCAAGAAGAGCGGGTATTGTGCCAAGGATATCGGAGTTGCAGAGTCAACTGGCCGATTGGGCAATAGGCTGCAGGAAAGGATGATGCGCCGAAGAATCGGACGAAGCGTCGAGGGACCAATGACATGCCGGACAACTTGGTTAATTGCTTAGGATTAATTGTCTTGATCGAAGTTTTGTTTTAAGTGTGCAGGACTAACTACGATGGAAGAAAGACATGCAATAGGAGTTGCACCGGAGTCGAGACAATGATCACGTTGGGAGTTCGAGAGTTCGATGGAAGTTCGGACTGTCGTCGGAGGTTCTGAGGGAATAAATCCGAGAAGTCCATGAGCTTGCCAAAGAAGCTCGTCGGAACTCGCCAAGTGGATCGTCGCAAGTCCAGGAGTTTGCTGGAAGTCCGCAGGAGCATCACCGAGGGTTCATCGGATGATCAACGGCAGTTCGCCGGAAGCTCGCTGGAAGAAGCGATTGACGCACCAGAGTAAGTTGTAGTAAATGTCTTAGGAAAAATCGTAGTTAGCACAATGATTAAGTTGGAAATGGGAGGTGATCCCATTAACTTAATCTTGGGGCAATTGGGCCCCTAAAAGACCCAAAATTGGGCCGAATGGATCAACCCATTCGGACCCTGATTGCTGTGGGAGGTGCAACCGCCCAAGCCAGGAGGTAGCACCGTATAGGCTAAGTCTCCGAGCGAGACTGGGCGGTGCAACCGCCCCAGCCAGGAGGTAGCACCGCCTTAGCTCGGTCTTCGAGCTCTGGTAGGAGGTGCAACCGCTTGAGCTCAGTCTGCGAGCTCTGGCAGGAGGTGCAACCGCCCCTGACAGGAGGTGGCACCGCTTAGAGGCTCAGTCTTCGAGCACTGCCAGGCAGTGCAACCGCTCCAGTCAGGAGGTGCAACCGCCTGATCCCAGAATTCCGGGAATTGACAGTTTTGAGCTCCAAATTGGAACTGGGTTGGGCCTATAAATACCCCACCCATTCAACACTGAAAGAGAACAGATATACACCGAAATCTTGATCTTTTTCTGTGATTCTTAGAGCTCAAAATTATTGTAAAGGCCAAAAGTTCTTCTCCCTCTGTTCTTCCAAGTTCTGAGTTGTAAAGAGAGGAGAGAAATTTCTGTAAAGGTTGACTCCTAAGCCCGTCAAAAGGAGTGAAACTGTAAAAGGGTGGTTGGCCTTCGCCTATTGAAGGAAGGCCTCTAGTTGACGTCGGTGACCTTGTCGGTGGAGGAAGCCAAAAGTGGAGTAGGTCAAGATTGACCGAACCACTCTAAATCTCGGTTTGCATTTACTTTGAGCATTTTATCTTTATTGCAAACGTCCTAAATAGCTACTGCCTTCTGCGTTTTTACGAACGAGTTTCTATGTTCAGAGCTTTCCGAATCTGCGTCTAAACGTAAATCAGTTTTTTCATACGATCATTACATTTCAGTTTACGTTTACGTTTTGATTTCAATCATAACTACAAACTGCCTTCTGTGCATTTATAAAACATATCTCAAGGTTCAGAATCTTCAAAATTGACATTTAGACGTAAACCGGTTTTATCGTACGAACGTCGCATTTCAGTTTGCGCTTGCATTCTAATTTTCATCATAAACTGCAAACTGCCTTTGTAGATTTACTTTAACGTCATCTCGCTTAATCTTAAAGTTAAAGTAATCTTAGAATCAGCTTTTACGTCGAAATCGTTTTTTTATCAAACGAACGCAGCTTTCGGTTTTAATCGCTGAAAAATTTCCGCTGCACTAATTCACCCCCCCCCCCCCTCTTAGTGCTCTTGATCCTAACAGAATCAAGACAATGATCACGTTGGGAGTTCGAGAGTTCGATGGAAGTTCGAACAGTCGTCGGAGGTTCTGCGGGAACAAATCCGAGAAGTCCATGAGCTTGCCAAAGAAGCTCGTCGTAACTAGCCAAGTGGATCGTCGCAAGTCCAGGAGTTTGCCGAAAGTCCGCAGGAGCATCACCGAGGGTTCATCGGATGATCGACGGAAGTTCGCTGGAAGCTCGCCGGAAGAAACGATTGATGCACCGGAGCAAGTTGCAGTAAATGTCTTAGGAAATATCGTAGTTAGCACAATGATTAAGTTGGAAATGGGTGGTGAGCCCATTAAATTAATCTTGGGGCAATTAGGCCCCTAAAAAACCCAAATTGGGCCGAATGGATCAACCCATTCGGACCCTGATTTCTGCCAAGCGGTGGCACCACCTAGGCTCAGTCTCCGAGCGAGACTGGGTGGTGCAACCGTCCCAGCCAGGCGGTGACATCGCCTAGGCTCAGTCTCCGAGCGAGACTAGGCGGTGCAACCGCCCTTGACAGGAGGTGGCACCGCTTGAGCTCGGTCTTCGAGCTTTGGCAGGAGGTGCAACCACCTTAGTCAGGTAGTGGCACCGCCTAAGCTCGGTCTTCGAGCTTTGGCAGGAGGTGCAACCGCCCCTGACAGGAGGTGGCACCGCCCAGAGGCTCAATCTTCGAGCTCTGCCTGGCAGTGCAACCGCCTCAGTCAGGCGGTGCAACCGCCAGATCCCGGAATTTCGGGAATTGACAGTTTTGAGCTTCAAATTCAAACTGGGTTAGGGCCTATAAATACCCCACCCTTTCAGCACTGAAAGGGCACCCAAAAACCACCGAAATTCTGATTTTACTTTGTGATTTTTAGAGCTCAAAAGTGTTGTATGAGTTGAAAGATCATCTTCCTCTTTTCTTCCAAGTTCTAATCTGATAAGAGAGGAAAAAAATTCTGTAAGGGTTGTCTCCTAAGCCCATCAAAAGGAGTGTAACTGTAAAAAGGTGGTTGGCCTTCGCCTAGTGAAGGAAGGCCTCTAGTTAACGTCGGTGACCTCGTCGGTGGAGGAAGCCAAAAGTGGAGTAGGTCAAGATTGACCGAACCACTCTAAATCTCAGTTTGCACTTACTTTGGGCATCTTATCTTTACTGCAAACCTCCTCAAAAGCTTACTACCTTCTGTGCATATACGATCGTATTTCAAGCTCTGCATTTTTCGAATCGGCGTTTAGACTTAAATCGTTTTTATCGTACGAACATCATATTTCAGTTTGCGTTTACGTTCTGATTTCTATCATAATTGCAAACTGCCTTTATATCTTTGCTTTAACTGCATCTTGCTTAGTTACAAGTTAAAGTGATTTACGAATCGGATTTTCTACCAAAATCGCTCTTATCGTACGAATGCAATTTCGATCGTCGAAAGTTTTCTGCTGCACTAATTCACCCCCCCCCCCCTCTTAGTGCTCTTAATCCTAACAATTGGTATCAGAGCCCGGTATTTCGCATTTCGGATTTACACCCGAGAGAAATGGCTCTTCATGGCTTTCAAGAGGGCTTATCGGTTGTTCGTCCACCGTTGTTTAACGGATTGGACTACACTTATTGGAAAACTCGAATGAGAGTTTTCTTGATTTCTATGAATTTGGATTTATGGAATATCATTGAAAACAGTTTTCAACTTCCCTCTAAACCGATGAACGAATGGTCGGATTTGGAGAAGAAGTATTTTTCTTTAAACGCAAAGACTATGAATGCCTTATTTTGCGCTTTGGATAAAAATGAGTTCAATCGGATTTCTACGTGTGAAACGGCTTTTGACATTTGGCGAACACTTGAAATGATGCACGAGGGAACTAGTAGAGTCAAAGACTCGAATGTTAACATTTTATTGCATGATTTTAATCTTTTTCGAATGCAACCAAGCGAGACTATAGGCGACATGTACACCCGTGTCATGGATGTCATCAATAGTTTAAGAGCTCTTGAAAAATATTTTTTGGATTTTGAACTCGTAAACAAGATTTTGCGTTCTCTTTCTAAGAAGTGGGATTCAAAAGTAACTGCAATACAAGAAGCTAAAAACCTAAACAACTTACCACTTGAAGAACTAATTGGTTCGTTGATGACATATAAAATGGTGCACAATGCACATGATGAATATGATGAACAAAATCATCTTCCAAAGAACAGGAAGAATTTGGAACTCCAGATAAATGAATACCACTTGAGCGATGACTCAAGTGATGAGGACAATGATGAACTTGAACTTCGAACACTAAATCTTAATAAGTTTATTCAACAAAAATCTAAAATAAATAATAAACTTGAACAAAGGAAGAGGCCAAAGAAGAAGAACACAAAGTGGGATGAGATTTTAAGCTATACATGATGATAAGCATGTGTTATTAATTTGAAGAAATACATAATGATGTAATATTAAATATTTTGATTAACAATTTTATGCATGAGATTTTAAGCTATACATGATGATAAGCATGTGTTATTTTCATGAGTGTATTTGAAAAATTATGGCAAAAATGTGCTCGAATGCATGAACTTGTTAAGATGTTTTTACTTGCAAAGATTTGTTTCACATACATATCTTGATCCTAACAATACAATGAGATTTCTTATGCAAAAATAATTTTAAAATAATTTTTACTTGCAAAGATTTGTTTCACATACATATCTCCTATGATTCATGTGTAGAGAAAGAATTAATTTATAAATCATAATATAATGAGATTTCTTATGCAAAAATAAAGTGCTTTTGTGATTCTTTGCTAAAGAAAATAATTATTAAAATCATGATCTTGATAATTATAACATGAAGTTCTTTATAAATCAAGATCGTTCAGTATGCTCCCTACATTTATCAAAAAAGAATTCTTCAAATGAAGTGTAACTTGTCTTTTGATTTCTCAGAATTCAATGAAGTGTCATATTGATATCTTGATACTTGGAATATTTTAAAATGTGATCTTGATAAGAATGTTTCAAGTTGCTCTTTGTGCTATATCTTTTCAAATGAATCATGAGCCTTGATATCATATATTTCATAATATAGAAATAACAAGATTTCTTTGCCTTGTATGTCTTGTGTGATGATTGTACATCAATTTACTTTATTATGAATTATATGAATCTTGATCGTGAACTTGTTAAGAAGAATTTTAATGAACCATAAATCATATCTTTGGTATTCACGAATTGATCCTAACAATTGATCCTCATTGATATCTTTCATTGATATAATAAATTATCATCTCATGATATATCGCATAATTATATCATGCTTTGCGATTGTATCATGTGATCTTTGCTGAATTTTCACATTGATATTCTTCATGACATGATTTCTTTGCATTGTTGTCTTGTATACTTCATGTGATAATATGAATACATGAAACACTTATGATATGATTTTTATGCAATTCCTTGTATTCATGAAATTTTTATCTCATCACCTAATAATTCTTCTTGATATTCCTTATGTGATGATAAGAATACATAAAATATTCATTAATTTGTTTTGATGTATACAAATAAGAAGTTTCGATCATGTATGGTAGGATGTAATTTGACAAATTTGGTACCATCATGATGATTAGGAATCATGCATTAATGATGATTGTATATTTTATGATGATGCATGCAATGATGAAATATTCATGAATTTGAAATGATGCATGCAATACTTATGACAATGATGTACATGATGTATTGCATATGATATGTATCATGAATGCTTTAAATGATGAATGTTTGGTATTATGATCAACATGTTGATAAATGCTTAAAAATTTTAATGTTTGAGTATCATGTATGATATATGTTAGGATCAAGAGCACTAAGAGGGGGGGGGTGAATTAGTGCAGCGGAAAACCTTCTGCGATTAAAATCGAAAACTGCTTTCGTTCGATAGAAGTGATTTTGGTAAGAAAGCCGATTCGTAAATCACTTCAACTTTTGACTAGGAGAGATGCAGCAAGGATATGAACGCAGTTTGCAGTTATGATGGAAATCAGAATATAAGCGCAAACTGAAATATGACGTTTGTACGATAAAAGCGATTTCGGTATAAAAGCTGATTCGTAAATCACTTTAACTTGAGATAAGGTGAGATGCAGTTAAAGCAAAGATATAAAGTCAGTTTGCAGTTATAATGGAAATCAGAACGTAAGCGCAAACTGAAGTACGAAGTTCGTACGATAAAACTGATTTGCGTCTTAAACCTCGATTCGGAAAGCACTGAACTTTGAAACACGTTCGTAAAAATACAGAAGGCAGTAAGCTATTGAGGAGGTTTGCAGTAAAGATAAGATGCTCAAAGTAAATGCAAACCAAGATTTAGAGTGGTTCGATCAATCTTGACCTACTCCACTTTTGGCTTCCTCCACCGACGAGGTCACCGACGTCAACTAGAGGCCTTCCTTTAATAGGCGAAGGCCAATCACCCTTTTACAGTTTCACTCCTTTTGACGGGCTTAGGAGACAACCCTTATAGAATTTTCTCTCCTCTCTTTACAACTCAGAACTTCGAAGAACAGAGGGAGAAGAACTTTTGGCCTTTACAACAATTTTGAGCTCTAAGAATCATACAAAAGGATCAAGATTTCGGTGTAAGTTCATACCCTTTCAGTGCTGAATGGGTGGGGTATTTATAGGCCCCAACCCAGTTCAAATTTGGAGCTCAAAACTGTCAATTCCTGGAATTCCGGGATCAGGCGGTTGCACCTCCTGACTGGAGCGGTTGCACCGCTTGGCAGAGCTCTAAGATTGAGCCTCTGGGCGGTGCTACCTCCTATCAGGGGCGGTTGCACCTCCTGATAGAGCTCGAAGATCGCGCTCAGGCGGTTGCACCTCCTGACTGAGGCGGTTGCACCGCTTGGCAGAGCTCGAAGACTGAGCTCAAGCGGTGCCACCTCCTGTCAGGGGAGGTTGCACCGCCCAGTCTCGCTCGGAGACTGAGCCCCAAGCGGTGCCACCGCCTGGCTGGGGTGGTTGCTCCTCCCAGTCTCGCTCGGAGACTGAGCCCAGGCGGTGCAACCTCCTGCCTTGGGCGGTTCAGCCGCCTGGCAGAAATCTGGGTCCGAATGGGTTGATCCATTCGGCCCAATTTGGGTTTTTCAGGGGCCCAATTGCCCCAAGATTAAGTTAATGGGATCACCTCCCATTTCTAACTTAATCAATGTGCTAACTACGATTTTTCCTAAGACATTTACTGCAACTTGCTCCGGTGCGTCAATCGCTTCTTCCGGCGAACTTCCGTCGATCATCCGATGAACCCTCGGTGATGCTCCTGCGGACTTCCGGCAAACTCTTGGACTTGCGACGATTCACTTGGCGAGTTCCGATGAGCTTCTTTGGCAAGCTTATGGACTTCTCGGATTTGTTCCCGTAGAACCTCCGACGATTGTCCAAACTTCCGTCGAACTCCCAACGTGATCATTGTCTTGACTCCGGCGCAACTCCTGCTACATGTCTCACTTTCATCGTAGTTAATCCTGCACACTTATCTCAACATATAGATTAGATAACAAATGACAATTGACTTCATCATCAAAATCCGAGATTCAACAATCTCCCCCTTTTTGATGATGACAATCAATTGATAATGGAGTTAACCTTAACTCCCCCTGTCTATATGCCATACTTGAGATAAGTCATTCTTAAATTCAAGACCTAAGAATTCAATAGACATATTAATAAGTAAAAATCATTTGAACTTATCAATACTCCCATCATGATTCCCATAATGATGTATTTCTTTGAAGATGATGTCAAGGCTTGACATTCATTTTCAAATATAACAAGTTTGAATGATGGTAATAGTAGCAATTCATCATATCAACATGTAATGCTGTGAAGTAAGATTTTGATATCATTACATGATGTACACATTTCAAATATTTTAGCAAGTATTGCATTTCTTCACATGGTAAGATATCAACTCAAGACATAATGCATGGCATCTGTTCATATATCTCTTGGTGATGCAAGCATGGCATAATCATAGCATCAGTGTTTATAGCATCAATTCATATATTTCTCCCCCTTTGTCATCAACAAAAAGTATGGTAGTTATGATACCAGGAGAACAATATAAGCAAATTATCAAGCATATAAAGGAAGGCATGATACGTAGATTGCTTTGAATACTTCTTCCTCTTTTTTTGTTATAATCCTTTTAGCATGAAGGAGGAAAGCCATTTGTGATTCCAACTATTTGTGAGTTTACTTTGAGTCAAGATGTTTGAAACAGCTTTTTGCAAGTAAAAATACTATCATCCACATTTCAAGATGGAATTCATAAGCAGGAATCAAAACATTTCAAGTAAAAATACTATCATCCATTTCAGAAAAAAATATTTTTCATAAAAGTGTATGAGAAAATTCAATTTTTAGCATTCCAATTGTTAAGCGAATCCGAAAAATGAAATGAACTCTTTCATGCATTCGGACAAGACTATGCTACAGATTTTCAAATACAATCATGAAGACTAGTTAAAATATTTTTGTATTCAACACATAATTTCCAACATGTTATTTAGGCATGTAATGGCAATCAAGTGATTTGAGCATTTAATAAAGTCCGAATAATTTTAACTAGTTTATTTATTCGGACACATCAACATTCCTAATTCTCTTCTTATGAAATCAAATTGTTCTTCACTTAGCGGTTTTGTAAAAATGTCAGCTAGCTGATGTTTAGTATCAATGAACTCTATGATCTCGTATAAAGTGATGTCTAATATCAATATGTTTTGTTCTTGAGTGTTGTATAGGATTCTTTGTTAAGCATATTGCACTTGTGTTATCACATTTAATGGGAATATTTTTAAGATGAACTTTTTAATCTTCTAAGGTGTTTTTCATCCATACAACTTGTGCACAACATGCACTTGCTGCAATATATTCAGCTTCGGTTGTTGATAGTGCAACTGAGTTTTGTTTCTTAGATGACTAGGAAATAAGGGCATGTCCTAAAAATTGACATGTTCCTGATGTGCTTTTTCTATCTAGTCTACAGCCAGCAAAGTCCGCATCAGCATAAGCAATTAACTCAATATTCTTTATTTTTGGGTACCATAATCCTAGATTTGTGGTACCATTAAGATATCTAAGTATTCTTTTAACTGCTTTGAGATGAGATATCTTAGGGTTTGATTGAAATCTAGCACAAAGTCCTACACTGAACATGATGTCTGGTCTAGTTGCAGTGAGGTAAAGCAAACTTCCTATCATACCCCTATAAGTTTTTTGATCGAAGCTTTCTCCACTTTCATCAATTTCTAACTTAGTGGAGGTGCTCATAGGAGTGTTAATAGCCTTTGAGTTTTTCATATTAAACTTTTTTAATAAATTCATAGCATATTTAGTTTGACTAATAAAGATGTCATTGCTTAGTTGTTTGATTTGTAAGCCTAAGAAGAATGTTAATTCTCCCATTAAACTCATTTTGAATTCAAGACTCATAGTTTTAGCAAACGATTCACAAAGAGATTCATTCATGGAACCAAAGATAATATCATCAACATAAATATGAACAATGAGAAAATTATTTTTAAAATTCTTGATGAATAATGTAGTATCAACCTTGCCTTTTGTGAAATTATTTTCAATAAGAAAAGAACTAAGTCTCTCGTACCAAGCCCTTGGGGCTTGTTTTAAACCATAGAGAGCTTTAGTTAATCTAAACACATGATTAGGGAGGCTATTATTTTCAAATCCAGGAGGTTGTTCAACATAGACTTCTTCGGAAATAAAGCCATTAAGAAAAGCGCTTTTAACATCCATTTGAAACAACTTAAAATTATTACTACTAGCGTAGGCAAGGAGCATCCTTATGGCTTCTAATCGAGCCACGGGAGCGAAAGTTTCTTCATAGTCGATACCTTCTTCTTGGTTGAAACCTTTGGTCACTAATCTAGCCTTGTTTCTAACCACGATACCATTTTCATCTTGCTTGTTTCTAAAGACCCATTTAGTACCAATAACTAAATGGTCATTTGGCCTAGGAACAAGCTTCCACACCTCATTTCTCTCAAATTGATTCAATTCATCTTGCATTGCGATAATCCATGAATCATCTTTCATGGCTTCGTCAACACATTTGGGTTCAATTTGGGAGAGAAAAGCGGCGTTCGCACAAAGATTTTTAAGAGAAGATCGTGTTTGAACCTCCTTTGATGTGTCTCCTAAGATTAGCTCCTTAGAATGAGCATCTACATACTTCCAATCCTTGGATAAGGATGTTTCGGAAGTGGAAGCATCCAAGTTGCTAGTTGGAGACGGAAGTGGATGCATCCAAGTTTCTTGATTTCGGAAATCTCATTGAAAACAACATGAATGGATTCTTCAATAATTAAGGTTCTTTTATTGAAGATACGAAAAGCTTTAGAAACCGAAGAATAACCAAGAAAGATTCCTTCATCGGATTTAGCAACAAATTTTCCTAAATTATCCTTTTCATTCAAGATAAAACACTTACACCCAAAGACTTTAAAATATGAAACATTGGGTTTTTTGTTGTTCCATACCTCATAAGGAGTTTTGGTGAGTAAGGGTCTTACCAGAACTCTATTCAAAATATAGCATGCGGTGTTTACGGCTTCGGCCCAAAAATATTTGGGTAGACTATGTTCATTCAACATGGTTCTTACCATTTCTTGTAAATTTCAATTTTTTCTTTCTACTACTCCATTTTGTTGAGGATTTCTTGGAGAAGAGAAATTATGGTTGTATCCATTGAGTTCACAAAATTCTTGGAAATCATGGTTTTGAAATTCTCCACCGTGATCACTTCTAATTGACGAAATCATAGACCCCTTCTCATTTTGAACAAGTTTACAAAACTTGGTAAAATATCTAAAGCATTCATTTTTCTGTTTTAAGAAGTAAGTCCATGTATATCTGCTATAGTCATCCACAATGACGAAGGCGTATTTGCTACCTCCTAGACTTGATGTAGAGATTGGTCCGAACAAGTCCATATGGATCAATTGTAAGGGCCTAGAGGTGCTTATTTGATTCTTAGATTTGAAACTACCCTTAATTTGTTTACCTAATTGGCAAGCATCACATACATTATCTTTGATGAACTTGATATGAGGAATTCCTCTTACAAGTTCTTTAGATGATATCTGAGTGATTAGTTTCATGCTACCATGACCTAATCTTCTATGCCATAGCCAGGCATCCTCATTCAAAATCGAAAAACACATTTCATTACACAAATCATTGATGTCAATAGTGTATATGTTATTTTGTTTTAATGCAATCATAGACATGTTTTTGTGTGGTTTTTCAATGATGCAAGCATTAGATTCGAATCTGACAATGTATCCTTTATCACATAGTTGACTAATGCTCAAGAGGTTATGTTTTAAACCATTAACTGACAAAACATCTTCAATAAGGAAGTTCGATTTGTTACCTATGGTTCCTTTGCCAATGATTTTACCCTTGTTGTTGTCTCCGAAGGTGACATAGCCTTCGTCTATGCTAGTGAGCTTAGAGAATTGAGATGGATCTCTGGTCATATGCCTTGAGCATCCACTATCAAGGTACCATCTTTTGCTCCTAACTTGCAATGGTATAGGTTTCTACAAGAAAGGATGATTTTTAGGGACCCATTTGCTTTTGGGTGCCTCAAAAATAGATCTACATTGTTTATCATGTTGCATAGAATTTGTCATGGTTCCTTTGGGAACTCAAATTAATTTATTCGGACTAATTTTCTTGAATGGACAATAATGCGTTTTGTGTCCAAATTTGCAACAAAAGTTGCATTTGCTTTGGTGTCGAACATGTAAGATGGGGCCTTTTATGAAGGTGGTTGGATTTTGGTGAGGACTTCTCACAAATCCAATTCCACTTCTTTGGGGAACTGTTAGGACTCTAGCTTGGAGAGTCCTAATTGAGAGGGTCATTCATGTAAAACTGTTAGGAACTCTAGCTAGGAGAGTCCTAATTGAGAGGGACATTCTATTAGGACTCTAGCTAGGAGAGTCCTAATTGAGAGGGGCATTCATGTAGGAGGTTTTTTCTTAGAGAAGAATTAGGAGTTGTAAGGGAATAGGAGTCTTGAGTAGGAGTCCTATTAGGAGTTGGTTAGAAGTAAGAGTCTTAAGTAGGAGTCCTATTAGGAGTTAGGGTTTAGAAGCCCTATAAATAGTCATGTATTCCTTCTCTTTTCTTAAGCAATAGATGAATCTTTTCTGCAGCCTTTGAGCAGCAACTTGGAGGGAGGAACCCCTATAGAGTTCCAAGGAGGCTGATCCCCTAAAGAGATCAACCCCAAGTTTAGAATCTGCAAGGGTTCTAACAGGAACGTGACCCTTGTTTGCAAGGATCATGTTCAATGACTTGCTACCAACCTCGAATTTCTTCAAGGTGTCCTTTAGTAGCAAGTTTTCCTTTTGGAGAGTTTCTAGATCATGGCATTTTATGCATGAACTTAAACTGTCATGATATTCAGTTTTTAACTTATCAAAATTACAAGTAAGACTATCATGCTCTTTTTTTAGCAATTTGTATTTTCTACTAATAATCTTGCATTCATCAAATAAGTCATGGAAGGCATTTAATAATTCATCAAATGATAAATCTGCATCTATTAAATTTGTTACCTCCTCTCCGATGGCCATTAAGGCGTAGTGAGCAACTTGCTCGATATTGGACTCTTCTTCGGACGCGCTCGAGTCATCCCACGTTGCTTTGAGCGCCTTCTTCTTTGATGTTCTCTTTTTGGCTTGGGGACAATCACTCTTGTAGTGTCCCGGCTTTTTGCATTCATAGCAAATAACTTGGTCCTTCTTGGGTTCAAGTTTATTTTTTGCGTCATTCTTAATCTTGTTTTCTTTTAATGAATTTTTTAAATTTTCTTGTTAAAAGTGCCAAGTCATCATCACAGTCCTCATCACTTGAGTTTTCTCTCAAGTGGCCTTCGGAAGTTTTAAGTGCCATATCCTTCCTATTCTTTGGAAGGATGTCTTCTTGCTCTTCATGAGCTTTACAAGTCATCTCGTAGGTCATTAATGACCCAATTAGTTCTTCAAGAGGGAAGTTGCTTAGATCTTTCGCCTCTTGAATAACAGTGACTTTAGGATCCCAACTCTTAGGAAGGGATCTTAGAATCTTATTTACGAGCTCAAAATCCGAAAAACTTTTTCCGAGTCCTTTTAGACCGTTGACGACATCCGTGAAACGGGTAAACATGTCACCAATGGTTTCACTCGGTTTCATCCGGAAAAGTTCGAAAGAATGTAACAGAAGATTGATTTTTGACTCTTTCACTCTACTTGTGCCTTCGTGAGTCACTTCGAGTGTGTGCCAAATATCAAATGCGGTTTCACAAGTTGAAACACGGTTAAACTCGTTTTTATCAAGTGCACAAAATAAGGCATTCATAGCCTTTGCATTAAGAGCGAAAGCCTTCTTCTCCAATTCATTCAATCGATCATTGGAAGAGAAGACTTCGAAAATCCGTTTTCGACAAGATTCCAAAGTTCAAAATCCATAGAAATAAGAAAGATCCTCATTCGGGTCTTCCAATAGGTGTAGTCCGTCCCACTGAACATGGGTGGAAGTGTAATAGAATGGCCCTCTTGGTTTCCGACGTATACCATCTCTCTTGGGTTTTAATCCGTTAGAGAGTTAACCCCGCTCTGATACCAATTGTTAGGATCAAGAGCACTAAGAGGGGGGGGGGGTGAATTAGTGCAGCGGAAAACCTACTGCGATTAAAATCGAAAATTGCTTTCGTTCGATAGAAGTGATTTTGGTAAGAAAGTCGATTCGTAAATCACTTCAACTTTTGACTAGGAGAGATGCAGCAAGGATATGAACGCAGTTTGCAGTTATGATGGAAATCAGAATATAAGCGCAAACTGAAATACGACGTTCGTACGATAAAAGCGATTTCAGTATAAAAGCTGATTCGTAAATCACTTTAACTTGAGATAAGGCAAGATGCAGTTAAAGCAAAGATATAAAGTCAGTTTGCAGTTATAATGGAAATCAGAATGTAAGCGCAAACTGAAGTACGAAATTCGTACGATAAAACTGATTTGCGTCTTAAACCTCGATTCGGAAAGCACTGAACTTTGAAACACGTTCGTAAAAACGCAGAAGGCAGTAAGCTATTGAGGAGGTTTGCAGTAAAGATAAGATGCTCAAAGTAAATGCAAACCGAGATTTAGAGTGGTTCGGTCAATCTTGACCTACTCCACTTTTGGCTTCCTCCACCGATGAGGTCACCGACGTCAACTAGAGGCCTTCCTTCAATAGGCGAAGGTCAACCACCCTTTTACAGTTTCACTCCTTTTGACGGGCTTAGGAGACAACCCTTACAGAATTTTCTCTCCTCTCTTTACAACTCAGAACTTGGAAGAACAAAGGGAGAAGAACTTTTGGCCTTTACAACAATTTTGAGCTCTAAGAATCACACAAAAGGATCAAGATTTCGGTGTAAGTTCATACCCTTTCAGTGCTGAATGGGTGGGGTATTTTATAGGCCCTAACCTAGTTCAAATTTGGAGCTCAAAACTGTCAATTCCTGGAATTCCGGGATCAGGCGGTTGCACCTCCTGACTGGAGCGGTTGCACCACCTAGCAGAGCTCGAAGATTGAGCCTCTGGGCGGTGCTACCTCCTGTCAGGGGTGGTTGCACCTCCTGACATAGCTCGAAGACTGAGCTCAGGCGGTTGCACCTCCTAACTGAGGCGGTTGCACCGCTTGGCAGAGCTCGAAGACTGAGCTCAGGCGGTGCCACCTCCTGTTAGGGGAGGTTGCACCACCGAGTCTCGCTCGGAGACTGAGCCCCAAACGGTGCCACCGCCTGGCTGGGGCGGTTGCACCTCCTAGTCTCACTCGGAGACTGAGCCCAGGCGGTGCAACCTCCTGCCTTGGGCGGTTCAACCGCTTGGCAGAAATCAGGGTCCGAATAGGTTGATCCATTCGGCCCAATTTGGGTTTTTCAGGGGCCCAATTGCCCCAAGATTAAGTTAATGGGATCACCTCCCATTTCTAACTTAATCAATGTGCTAACTACGATTTTTCCTAAGACATTTACTGCAACTTGCTCCGGTGCGTCAATCGCTTCTTCCGGCGAGCTTCCGACGAACTTTCGTCAATCATCCGATGAACCCTCGGTGATGCTCCTGCGGACTTCCGGCAAACTCCTGGACTTGCGACGATTCACTTGGCGAGTTCCGACGAGCTTCTTTGGCAAGCTTATGGACTTCTCGGATTTGTTCCTGAAGAACCTCGTATGACTGTCCAAACTTCCGTCGAACTCTCGAACTCCCAACGTGATCATTGTCTTGACTCCGGCGCAACTCCTGTTGCATGTCTCACTTTCATCGTAGTTAATCCTGCACACTTATCTCAACATATATAATAGATAATAAATGACAATTGACTTCATCATCAAAATCCGAGATTCAACAACATACCCATTAATGATGATTGATTTATTTTTCGGTATCGTGCATGAAAAATAAGGTTTTTGAAATTGTGTATGTTTTAATTTGAATATATAATGATGCACAAATAAAATTGATACTTACCTTTGTCATAATCTGAAAATTGAAAAAAGGGTCTTTCCTTCTTTTTGACAATGACAAAGGGGGAGCAAGAATTTCTAGCGTGGACATCATGAAAAGAGGCAAACTAGCTAGCTTACACAATTCAAGATGAAAGCAAAAATTACACTCCTCTAAAGAGAAGATGCAAATGTAACACTTGCCAAATTGTTTGCTTGCCTCATGTAAAACATTATCTCTTGCTAGTTTGGCATTTTGCTAACTTTCACTTTACAAAAAAAGCAAAAATGACACTTCTCAAAAGAGAAGAAAGAGCTTGTTATCTTAAACATCACAAGCTTGCCAAACAAAAATTGCAAAAGTGCTATCTTGCCTATCTCAAGAAGCACAACTTGCAACTTACACATTGCAATAAGAAGCAAGAATCATAAGCTTACACAAGAAAGCTATTTTGCATTTTCTTTCGAAATTTTTGCTAGCTTGTATGTAGTAAAACTTGCATATCGTAAAAATTGCTAGCTTGTAGTATAAAGAGAAGCAAATAGTTGCTATCTCAAGAAAATTAAACATGCTAAACTTACACCTTGCAATGGAAGCAAAATTGCGAGCTCAAACATTGCAAAGGAAGCAAAAATTTGCTAGCTTGCAACTTGCATATTTCAAGAAGCAAGAGTTGCCTTCTTGAACATCTCTAAATTGCTAGCTTGCAAGTTCTAAAATGTTGTAACATTGCTAGCTTGCATGTTCTAAAAGTGCGATCTTGTATGCTGTAAAACTTGCATATCTAAAACTTGATAGCTTGAATGTTCTAAGCATGATGTAACATTTGCTGAATTTTCTGGCTTCAAAACTGCATGATGATAAAACTTGATATTATGTTTTTCATGTAAAAAGTTAAACTAATATTCCACACACAAGAATAGTTGGACTTCTCCTTTTTGTTGATGACAAAGGGGGAGAAGTATGAAGTTATGCATAAGTTTATGCATAAGTTCATGATGACGTGTTGTAAGTATTCATGATAAATATTGTAATGACTTGAATTCAGTTTGAATTCAAGGTTCTATCAATATGACATATTGATAGGGGGAGTTTGTTTAAACTCCGAGAGTTAAGTTTAACTCCGTCATCAAGTGGTTGTCATCATCAAAAAGGGGGAGATTATTGAATCTCGTATTTTGATGATGAAACTACTTGATATATGTTTATGGTTTAATCTGCGTTTTGAGTGACGCAGTATGCTTCAATTAGGATGAGACAATTAAAGCAGGAAAATCATGTTGTGCCGGAGGAACATGTCAGAAGATTGGACGTCGGCCGGTGGATCAGTCGACATATCGATAGAAGGCTTCGGGCCGTGGACTCGGGCATTGGGCCAAGAAGAGCGAGTATTGTACCAAGAATATCGGAGTTGCGGAGTCAACTAGCCGATTGGGCAATAGGCTGCAGGAGAGGACGATGCGCCGAAGAATCGAACGAAGCGTCGAGGGACCAATGACATGCCGGACAACTTGGTTAATTGCTTAGGATTAATTGTCTCGATCGAAGTTTTGTTTTAAGTGTGCAGGATTAACTATGATGGAAGAAAGACATGCAGCAGGAGTTACGCTGGAATCAAGACAATGATCACATTGGGAGTACGAGAGTTCGATGGAAGTTCGGACAATCGTCAGAGGTTCTGCGGGAACAAATCCGAGAAGTCCATGAGCTTGCCAAAGAAGCTCGTCGAAACTCGCCAAGTGGATCGTCACAAGTCCAGGAGTTTGCCGGAAGTCCGTAGGACATCACCGAGGGTTCATCGGATGATCGACGGAAGTTCGCCGGAAGCTCACCGGAAGAAGCGATTGACGCACCGGAGCAAGTTGCAGTAAATGTCTTAGGAAATATCATAGTTAGCACAATGATTAAGTTGAAAATGGGAGGTGATCCCATTAACTTAATCTTGGGGCAATTGGGCCCCTGAAAAACCCAAATTGGGCCGAATGGATCAACCCATTTGGACCCTGATTTCTGCCAAGCGGTTGAACCGCCCAAGCCAAGCGGTGGCACCGCCTGGGCTCAGTCTCCGAGCGAGACTGGGTGGTGCAACCGCCCCAGCCAGGCGGTGGCACCACCTGGGCTCAGTCTCCGAGCGAGACTGGGCGGTGCAACCGCCCCTGACAGGAGGTGGCACCGCTTGAGCTCGGTCTTCGAGCTCTGGCAAGAGGTGCAACCGCCTTAGTCAGGTGGTGGCACCGCCTGAGCTTGGTCTCTAAGCTCTGGCAGGAGGTGCAACCGCCCCTGACAGGAGTTGGCACCGCCTAGAGGCTTAGTCTTCGAGCTCTGCCAGGCGGTGCAACCGCTAGATCCCGGAATTCCAGGAATTGACAGTTTTGAGCTCCAAATTCAAACTGGGTTGGGGCCTATAAATACGCCACCCTTTCAGCACTGAAAGGGCACCCAAAAACCACCGAAATTCTGATTTTACTTTGTGATTTTTAGAGCTCAAAAGTATTGTATGAGTTGAAAGTTCTTCTTCCTCTTTTCTTCCAAGTTCTAATCTAATAAGAGAGGAAAGAAAATTCTGTAAGGGTTGTCTCCTAAGCCCGTGAAAAAGAGTGAAACTGTAAAAAGGTGGTTGGCCTTCGCCTATTGAAGGAAGGCCTCTAGTTGACATCGGTGACCTCGTCGGTGAAGGAAGCCAAAAGTGGAGTAGGTCAAGATTGACCGAACCACTCTAAATCTCGGTTTGCATTTACTTTAAGCATCTTATCTTTACTGCAAACCTCCTTAAAAGCTTACTGCCTTCTGCGCATATACGATCGTGTTTCAAGCTCTGCATTTTCCAAATCGACGTTTAGACGTAAATCGTTTTTATCATACGAACATCATATTTCAGTTTGCGTTTACGTTCTGATTTCTATTATAACTGCAAACTGCCATTATATCTTTGCTTTAAGTGCATCTTGCTTGGTTATAAGTTAAAGTGATTTACGAATCGAATTTTCTACCGAAATCGCTCTTACAATACGAACGCGATTTCAATCGTCGAAAGTTTTCTGCTGCACTAATTCACCCCTCCCTTAGTACTCTTGATCCTAACAAACCAAAACCTGAAATACCAATTTTTAGGGGTAATCAATCTCCTCCAACTGGTCCCTTTGAGATATCACCTCTAGTAAAGCAAGCACATCCCTTATCTATCGATGACATAGAGACTCGATTTGATCGATTTGAACAATGTCAAGATAGACTCGAACAATGTCAAGATTAAATTTTAACAAAGTTGCAGCAGATTCATCAACAGCTTAATACCTTGTTCAGATATTTTGACTTGCCACCACTTGAATAAGTTGTGTATATCTTTTTGCTGATAAAAAAGGGGGAGAAGTGGACAAAATCCCTCTCTATTATTGTGCTTACTTTAATATTGTAATCTTATATTGTTTACTCTGATGTTGTAATGATGCTTACATTGATGATAAAACGCTGTGCTGAAAATGCTTACTTCGATGTTATAACTCTTACTTTGATGTCAAAACTCTTTGTTGAAAATTTTATGATGTTGTGATCTCTTTATCATACAAATGATGCATTATTGGATTCTTAATAATGTGAACTTGTGAATGCTACAATGCAATAATGATATTTCATGCAAAGAGTGATGAAAGGCTATGCCGAAATATTTTATCATGCATAAAGTGATTGTGCATTTAAATAGCTTAATGTTTGATACATGAAAGTCATTGACAAATCCATCTCTCACGGATTTCACTCTTATGAATTTTTAATGAGAAATGGATTTGATGTAATGCTCTTCTCACTATGAAGTTTTATTCGTGAATTTCTCCTTCATGTGATACTCCTCTCCTATGATTTCTTCCTTATTCTTCTCATGGAAAATGAAGGAATTCCAAGGGATATCTTAATCCTTGAAAGATGAATTTTTGTGTGTGATAATTATTTGCAAGATTGGGGATTTGATTTCATATGGATATCTCGATCCTTTTCATGAATCCCTTCTCTTTATCAAAATGAAAGCATGTTTTAATGAAAACTTATTTATCATTTTTGACTTGATTCAAATCATTTCACAAATTTAGTTCTTAATGGATTCCCTCCTTACCTTCTTTCCTCTTCTTCATGCAAAATTATGATGACAAAGGGAGTTGTTGGAATCTATCGCTTTAATGTTGATAACATTTAATGAGAAGAACTTTTGAGTGTGAAACTTGTTTGATTTTTTTACCACACTTGCATTATTGAATTGTCCTCCTTTTTGTTGATGACAAAGGGGGAGAAATAATACCAAAATGTGGTAAATTGATGACAAATGTATGCAATATATTTCATCATATATACTTGAAATGTTTGCTTGATAAATTTCTTTCATTATGATAAGATATCTAGAGCTTAACTTGGTATTTTACAATTGATGTCTTGCCATAGAATAATGAATTGCTATCTTTGTCATCTTTCATATTTGAAATATCATACTGGAAAATGGATGTCATGACTTGACATCATACTTGGCATCGTATGTTGAGAATATTAGATCATGATAGGAATCATGATGTGCATGTTGATAAGTTTAATGAATTTATCTTATCAGCTTGTTTCTTGAATTTAAAGGCCTTGATTCAAGAATGTCTTTTATCAAGTATGGCATATAGATAGGGGGAGTTAAGGTTAACTCCGTCATCAATTGATTGTCATCATAAAAAAGGTGGAGATTATTGAATCTCGGATTTTGATGATGAAGTCAATTGTAAATTGTCTGATCTAATCTATATGTTGAGAAAAGTGTACAAGATTAACTACGACAGCATAGTAAGACATAAAGCAGGTGTTGTGCCGGAGTCAAGATCGAGATCTCATTGGGAGTTCAAGAGTTCGCTAGAAGTTCTGCTGGAACCAACCAAGAAATCCAGGAGCTTGCCAAAGAAGCTCATTAGAACTCGCTAAGAAGATCGTCGTAAAGTCCAGGAGCTTGCTAGGAGTCCGCTGGAACATTGTTGAGAGTTCGTCGGATTTTCGCCGGAAGCTAGCCGGAAGAGCAATTGACGCACTAGAACAAGAAGCCTTGTAATTATGTCTTAATTATCGTAGTTAGAGCATAAATTAAGTTAGGATTGTGATGTAATCCCACTAACTTAATTAGGGGCCAACTGGGTTCTTAATAGGGTTGAATTGGGTTGAATTGAGCAGCCAATTCAGCCCCTGAAAACATGGCCGGCGGTGGCACCGCTTGGAAAGTAGTGCCCCAGGATTTCTAAGTAGTGGTACCACCCAGACTAGGTGGTGGTACCGCCAACATTGAATGTTGCCAGCGGTGGTACCACCCCTGTTAGGCGGTGGTACCGCCAAGTGTCATATCAGCGGTTGTAGTACCACCTAGTAACGGCGGTGGTACCGTTAGTACCCCGAAATCTGGGAATGTGACACTTTTTTCCTCCAATTTTGAAGCCATTGGGGTTTATAAAAACCTCACCACCCTTTTCTGCATGAAAGGGCACGAAAGTATTGGCTTAATCTTGAATTCTTGAGTATTAAAAGTATTGTAAAAGTTAGAAAGAGTTCTCCTCCTTCATCTCTTAGCCTTGTAACCATCTAAGAAAGAGGAGTGAGACTTGTAAGGGTTGTCTCCTAAACTCGACAAAAGGAGAAAGAGGTGAAAAAGGTGGTTGGCCTTCGCCTATTAAAGGAAGGCATTTAGTGGACGCCGGTGAACTCATCGGAGGAGGAATCCAAAAATGGATGTAGGTCATATTGACCAAACCAATCTAAATTATGGTTTGCTTTTCATTTGTGCAATTTACATTACTACAAATCTCCTTAATCTTCTCTTGCACTTTTATGAAAGATTTCAAGTTTAACTTTTCTCCAAAACAGATTAAATCGAAACCATTTTCGTCGAAATCGGTTTTAATCGAAACAAACATTTTTCTGAAATTGGGAAAGTTTTCCGCTGCTCTAATTCACCCCCCTTCTTAGTGTCGCTCTTGATCCTAACACCTTTATGTGTGATTTCAAAAGTATGCCAAATGTCAAAAGCCATTTCGCAAGTAGAAACTTGATTGAATTCATTATTGTCTAAGGCGCAAAATTGAGCATTCATAGCTCTAGCATTTAAAGAAAAAGTCTTCTTCTCTAAATCATTCCAATGGTTCATTGGAAGAAAAAAATTTTGAAAATTATTTTTGATAATATTTCATAAATTCAAATATAAAGAAAGTAAGAAAACTCTCATTCAAGTTTTCCAATATGTGTAGTCTGTCCCATTGAATAAGGGAGGATGAATGAGAGAGTTGTAAGGAAAGGGTCGGCACTAAGAGGGGGGGGGGTGCATTAGTGCAGCGATAAAATTACGTCTTCAAAGCTTTTTGTTTCGATAAAAACATTTACGTTGAAAACCGATTTTGGAAACTTAACTTGAAAGTGAAGTAAGAGTGCCTTGAAGGCAGTTTACAGTTAATGTAATTTGCAAGAAGTAAATGCAAATCAGAGAACACGCCAGTTTATAGTGGTTCAATCATCGTGACCTACATCCACTCCGCCGATTCCGCTTTTGTCGAGGCCACCGGCATCCACTATCGATCTTCATTTAATAGGAGAAGATCAACCTCCTTCTTACACCCCTCTTCTCCTTTTCACGAGTTTAGGAGACAACACTTACAAGCACTCACTCCTATCTTACAGAATTCTAAACTTAGAGTGGAGGAGGGAATTTCTAAAGAGATTGCAGTAGCGTTTCTTCACTTTTAAATGCTCTGTGCTTATGTATTTTAACCAGGGATGAGAGGGGTATTTATAGGCTTCAAGTTGTTTCAAACTTTGAGCCTAAAAATATCTCATCCCGGGTTTCCCAAGCATGGGCGGTACCACCGCTTGCGCTGGGCGGTACAATCGCTAGTGTCAGTCTGAAATTGGGTGGTACCACTGCCAAGTCTGGGTGGTACCAACGCTTGGGAGGCTGTGATTGGCAGTACCACCACCTGCAGCCTCTCAGAGGCTATGTCTGGGCAGTACCGCCGCCCAAACCGACGATACCACTGTCTGACACAATCTCGAAGACTATGCCATGATGGTGCCACCTCATGGGTCACTGTTTGGGCCTCTCATTGGGCCCAACACAGTCCTTACATAGGCCAAGCTGGCCCCTAATTGGTTTGGCCCAAATCCACACCCAATTACGTGCTAACTACGAAATCTAAGACATTTGCTAAGCTAAATAATTCCCTATGTCTTGGTTTCTTCCGGTGAGCTTCCGGCGATCTTCCGGTGAACTTCCGATGATCTCCCGGCAATGTTCTAGCAAACTCCCGGCAAGCTCCTGGACTTCAAGATGATCTTCTTGGTGAGTTCTGACGAGCTTCTTTGGCAAGCTCCAAGACTTCTTGGCTAGTTCCGACAAAACTTCCGATGAACGTCCGGACTTCCGACGAACTCTCGAACTCCCAATGAAATCATGTCCTTGACTCTGAGACTTCATTTTGCTCCATGCCTTTCTATCGCAGTTAATCTTGCACATGTAAAACACACTTCGATCTAGACAATTAATACTACGTATTAATCATGTTGTCTGGCATGTCATTAGTCCCTCGACGCTTCGTCTGATTCTTCAATGCATCGTCCTCTCTTGCAACCTATTGCCCAATTGGCCAGTTGACTCCGCAACTTTGATATCCTTAGCACAATATCTACTCTTCTTGGCCTGATGCCCGAATCTATGGCCCGAAGCCTTCTATCGATACGTCGACTGATCCTTCGGCTCGACGTCCAATCTTCTGATATATTTCTCCAGCCCAATATGATTCTTCTTGCTTTAATTATCTCATCCTGATCGAAGCATCCTGCGTTACTCAAAATGCAGATTAAATCATAAACACTTATCAATTGGTTTCATCATCAAAATATGAGATTCAACAAGACTAACCCTCGTGAAAGCCGAAAAGAGCTATTTCTCTTAGGTGTTAAACCAAATGAGAAATGAACCTGGCTCTAACACCAATAGTTAGGAACGAGTCGACACTAAGACGGGGGGGTGAATTAGTGCAGCGGTAAAAATCACATCGGTTTAAAAAATCTTCGTACGATTAAATGCAATCAAAAATATGTTTAACTTAAAAAGACTTACATAAGTGTGTAATGAGGAAGTAAAGTAGTGAGAGTAAAGAATGGCAGTTTGTAGTAAATGTAAATTTGAAGAAGTAAATGCAAACTGAGTTATAGTAGTTCGGTTGTCGTGACCTACATCCACTCCACCGATTCCTCTTTCGTTGAGGCCACCGGTATCCACTAATGATCTTCCTTTAATAGGCAAAGATCAACCTCCTTCTTACAACTCTATTCTCCTTTTGTAGGCTTAGGAGAGAACCTTTACACTCCCTTTTTACAAAGCTTCCCTCACACTCTCCCTTAGAATGGTCTCTAAACTTTAGGAGGAGGGACTCTATACTTTATAAAGGTTTTCAACTCTAAAAATATAGAGTTTTTGTTCACTTTTCTTACTTCTCTATGCAGGAATAGCTGAGGTGTTTATAGACCCCAAATGACTTCAAAACTTAGAGCCAAAATTCAAATTCCCAAAATTTCGGGGTACGGGTAGTACCACCACCTGTAGCCTGACACTGGGCGGTACCACTACCTAGTCTGGCGGTACCACCACCTGACAGTCTCTCAGAGATTGTGTCTGGGTGGTGGTAGCAGTACCACCAGCCCAGACTAGCGGTACCACCGCCTGACACATTCTCGAAGATTATGCCATGATAGTTTCATATGTTTGGTCACTGTTTAGGCCTTTCTCTTGGCCCAACATAGCCCAAACTTGGGCCCAGCTTTCTCTAATTGGGTTGGCCCAATTCTAATCCTAATTTTGTGCTAACTACAAAATTTAAGGCATATACCAAGCAAATCTGTTTGGTTAGTCTAGGTTTCTTCCAACATGCTTTCGGCGATCTTCCGGCGAACTTCCGATGATCTCTTGGCAATATTCCAATGGACTCCCAGCAAGCTCCTAGAATTTACGATGATCTTCTTGGCGTATTCCAATGAGCTTCTTTGGCAATCTCCTAGACTTCTCGATCAATTCCGGTAGAACTTTTGAAGAACATCCAGACTTCCGATGAACTCTCGAACTCCCAATAATATCTCGTTCTTGACTTCGGAACTTTATTTTATTTATGCCTTGATCAATATCATAGTTAATCCTGCACAAATAAAACTTACTTCGATCTAGACAATTATTACAAAGCATGAATCATGTTGTCCGGCATGTCATTGATCCATCGATGCTTCGTCTGATTCTTCGGTGTATCGTCCTCTCTTACGGCCTATTGTCCAATCCAATAGTTGACCTTCGCAACTCCGATTTCCTTAGTGCAATTTCTTCTCTTCTTAGCCCGATACTCGAACTCATAGCCCGAAACCTTCTACCGATACGTCGACCGATCCTTCAGCTCAACATCAAATCTTCTAACATGTTTCTGGCCCAACATGATTTATTCTGCTTTAATTATCTCTCCCTGATCGAAGCTTCCTGCATCACTCAAAACATAGATCAAATCACAAACACTATCAATTGGTTTCATCATCAAAATCCGAGATTTAACAATATGCACTATTCACCTCATCTCGTTTCCTCTTCGACACACTTACATTCATGATTTGTGGAGTAGTGTTAAGCATAAACAAGCCATTAAATGTTCCTCTTGTGATGATCTCATCATCTAATAATATTGATCAACCATTATTCTCAAAATCTAATTTGTATCCACTAACTAGCAAACATGAAATGGAAATAATGTTTTTGATAATAGAAGGAACACAATAGCATGTATCCAATGCAATAATAGCTCCACCAACCAAGCATATGTTGGGTGACCCTCGCCAACAGCTATTACAACAACTTTACCTCCATTGCCCATCTTGAGGTTCATCTTGTCTCTCGCCAATCTCCTAGGTTTTACTAGAACTTGCAACGAATTACAAATATTATAAGCACTATCGGTATCCAATACCCATGTGTTATCATAAGATTCTGGCAAATAGAGACCGATCATGAATGTACTTAAAGCTTCTCCAAGCTTTTGTTTCACCCTCTCTGCAAGGTACTCTTTGTAGTTCCTCTTCCAATGCTCATCTTTGCTACAATGGAA